>NW_019211469.1:0-17761 GCF_002443255.2 Varroa destructor | reverse complement strand
CCACATACAAAGAAGTTGGTAAAACTCAAATAAGTCCCCCATTGGCCAAGTCTCAGAACAGAGTTTTGTCATACAAAAAAGTTGTTAACACTCAAACAAACTTCCTTTATCTAAGTATCAGAACAAAACTTCCGCCTACAGCAAAATTGTTGAAAGTCAAGGAAATCTTTTTGGCCATATTTCAAAACAAAATCTTACAAGCAATATATTTGCTAAAGCTCAAAGAAGTCTCAGGACAGAGCTCCCTCACACAGAGAAGTTGTTAAAACTTAGACAAGTGTTCCCTAGCTAAGTTTCAGGAAGATACAAAGAAGTGGTTAAAACAACCGTTTTTTTTCTAGCCATGTTTTAGGACAACACTTCCACATACAAAGAAGTTGGTAAAACTCAAATAAGTCCCCCATTGGCCAAGTCTCAGAACAGAGTTTTGTCATACAAAAAAGTTGTTAACACTCAAACAAATTTCCTTTATCTAAGTTTCAGAACAAAACTTCCGCCCACAGCAAAATTGTTGAAAGTCAAGGAAATCTTTTTGGCCATATTTCAAAACAAAATCTTACAAGCAATATATTTGCTAAAGCTCAGAGGAGTTCTCGTTGACCAAGTCTCAGGACAGAGCTCCCTCACACAGAAAAGTTGTTAAAACTTAGACAAGTGTTTCCTAGCTAAGTTTCAGGAAGATATAAAGAAGTGGTTGAAACAAGCGTTTTTTTCTAGCCATGTTTTAGGAGAACATTTCCACATACAAAGAAGTTGGTAAAACTCAAATAAGTCCCCCATTGGCCAAGTCTCAGAACAGAGTTTTGTCATACAAAAAAGTTGTTAACACTCAAACAAACTTCCTTTATCTAAGTTTCAGAACAAAACTTCCGCCTACAGCAAAATTGTTGAAAGTCAAGGAAATCTTTTTGGCCATATTTCAAAACAAAATCTTACAAGCAATATATTTGTTAAAACTCAAAGAAGTTCTCGTTGGCCAAGTCTCAGGATAGAGTTTCCTCATACAAAAAAAGCTACTAAAACTTAAACAAGTATTCTCTAGCTAACTTTCAGGAAGATACAAAGAGGTGGTTAAAACAAACGTTTTTTTTTGGCCATGCTTTAGGACAACATTTCCACATATAAAGAAGTTAAAACTTATATAAGTTCCCCATTGACCAAGTCTCGGGACAGAGTTTCCTCATACAAACAAAAGTTGTTAACACTCAAACAAGTTTCCTTTAGCCAAGTTTCAAACAAAATTTCCGCTTACAACAAAATTGTTAAAAGTCGAGGAAATCTTTTTGGCCATACCTCAAAACAGAATCTTAACGTAATATATTTGCTAAAACCCAAGTTCTCGTTGGTCAAGTCTCAAAATAGAGTTTCCTCATACAGAAAAGCTGTTAAAACTTAAACAAGTATTCTCTAGCTAAGTTTCAGGAAAATACAAAGAAGTGGTTAAAACAAACGTTTTTTCTGGCCATGTTTTAGGACAACATTTCCACATACAAAGAAGTTAAAACTTACATAAGTCCCCCATTGGCCAAGTCTCAGAACAGAGTGTCCTCACACAAACAAAAGTTGTTAACACTCAAACAAGCTTCCTTTAGCTAAGGTTCAGACAAAATTTCCGCATACAACAAAATTGTTAAAAGTCAAGGAAATCTTTTTGGTCATATTTCAAAACAGAACGTTACATGTAATATATGTGTTAAAACTCAAAGAAGTTCTCGTTGGCCAAGTCTCAGGATAGAGTTTCCTCACACAGAAAAGTTGTTAAAACTTAAGTGTTCTCTAGCTAAGGTTCAGGAAGATACAAAGGAGTGGTTAAAACAAACGTTTTTTTCTGGCCATGTTTTAGGACAACATTTCCACATACAAAGAAGTTAAAACTTAAATAAGTTCCCCATTGGCCAAGTCTCAGAACAGAGTGTCCTCATACACACAAAAGTTGTTAATACTCAAACAAGCTTCCTTTAGCCAAGTTTCAAACAAAATTTCCGCATACAACAAAATTGTTAAAAGTCGAGGAAATCTTTTTGGCCATACTTCAAAACAGAATCTTAACGTAATATATTTGCTAAAACCCAAGTTCTCGTTGGTCAAGCCTCAAAATAGAGTTTCTTCATACAGAAAAGTTGTTAAAACTTAACCAAGTGTTCTCTATTTAAGTTTCAGGAAGACACAAAGAACGGGTTAAAATAAATGTTTTTTTCTGGCCATGTTTTAGGATAACATTTCCACATACAAAGAAGTTAAAACTTATATAAATCCCCCATTAGCCAAGTCTCAGAACAGAGTGCCCTCATACGAACAAAAGTTGTTAACACTCAAATAAGCTTCCTTTAGCCAAGTTTCAGACAAAATTTCCGCATACAACAAAATTGTTAAAAGTCAAGGAAACCTTTTTGGTCATATCTCAAAACAGAACCTTACATGTAGTGTATTTGTTAAAACTCAAAGAAGTTCTCATTGGCCAAGTCTCAGGATAGAGTTCCCTCACAGAGAAAAGTTGTTAAAACTTAAACAAGTGTTCTCTAGCTAAGTTTCAGGAAGATGCAAAGAAGTGGTTAAAACAAACCTTTTCTTCTGGCCATGTTTTAGGACAACATTTCCACATACAAAGAAGTTAAAACTTAAATAAGTTCCCCATTGGCCAAGTCTCAGAACAGAGTGTCCTCATACACACAAAAGTTGTTAATACTCAAACAAGCTTCCTTTAGCCAAGTTTCAAACAAAATTTCCGCATACAACAAAATTGTTAAAAGTCGAGGAAATCTTTTTGGCCATACTTCAAAACAGAATCTTAACGTAATATATTTGCTAAAACCCAAGTTCTCGTTGGTCAAGCCTCAAAATAGAGTTTCTTCATATAGAAAAGTTGTTAAAACTTAACCAAGTGTTCTCTATTTAAGTTTCAGGAAGACACAAAGAACGGGTTAAAATAAACGTTTTTTTCTGGCCATGTTTTAGGATAATATTTCCACATACAAAGAAGTTAAAACTTATATAAATCCCCCATTAGCCAAGTCTCAGAACAGAGTGCCCTCATACGAACAAAAGTTGTTAACACTCAAACAAGCTTCCCTTAGCCAAGTTGCAGACAAAATTTCCGCATACAACAAAATTGTTAAAAGTCAAGGAAATCTTTTTGGCCATATTTCAAAACAGAATCTTACATGAAATATATTTGCTAAAACCCAAGTTCTCGTTAGTCAAGTCTCAAAATAGAGTTTCCTCATACAGAAAAGCTGTTAAAACTTAAGCAAGTATTCTCTAGCTAAGTTTCAAGAAGATAGAAGTGGTTAAAACAAACATTTTTTCTGGCCATGTTTTAGGACAACATTTCCACCTACAAAGAAGTTGTTAAAACTCAAATAAGTCCCCCATTGGCCACGTCTCAGAACAGAGTGTCCTCATACAAACAAAAGTTGTTAACACTCAAACAAGCTTCCTTTAGCCAAGTTTCAGACAAAATTTCCGCATACAACAAAATTGTTAAAAGTCAAGGAAATCTTTGTGGCCATATTTCAAAACAGAACCTTACATGTAGTGTATTTGTTAAAACTCAAAGAAGTTCTCGTTGGCCAAGTCTCAGGATAGAGTTCCCTCACACAGAAAAGTTGTTAAAACTTAAACAAGTGTTCTCTAGCTAAGTTTCAGGAAGATACAAAGAAGTGGTTAAAACAAACGTTTTTTTTTGGCCATGTTTTAGGACAACATTTCCACATACAAAGAAGTTAAAATTTAAATATGTCCCCTACTGGCCACGTCTCAGGACAGAGTTTCCTCATATAAACAAAAGTTGTTAACACTCAAACAAGCTTCCTTTAGCCAAGTTTCAGATAAAATTTCCGCATACAACAAAATTGTTAAAAGTCAAGGAAATCTTTTTGGTCATATTTCAAAACAGAACCTTACATGTAGTGTATTTGTTAAAACTCAAAGAAGTTCTCGTTGGTCAAGTCTCAAAATAGAGTTCCCTCATACAGAAAAGCTGTTAAAACTTAAACAAGTATTCTCTAGCTAAGTTTCAAGAAGATAGAAGTGGTTAAAACAAACATTTTTTCTGGCCATGTTTTAAGACAACATTTCCACATACAAAGAAGTTGTTGAAACTCAAATAAGTCCCCCATTGGCCACGTCTCAGAACAGAATTTCCTCATACAAAAAAAAAGTTGTTAACACTCAAACAAGCTTCCTTTAGCCAAGTTTCAGACAAAATTTCCGCATACAACAAAATTATTAAAAGTCAAGGAAATCTTTGCGGCCATATTTCAAAACAGAACCTTACATGCAATATATTTGTTAAAACTCAAAGATGTTCTCGTTAACCAAGTCTCCGGACAGAGTTCCCTCACACAGAAAAGTTGTTAAGACTTAAACAAGTGTTCTCTAGCTAAGTTCCAGGAAGATACAAAGAACGGGTTAAAACAAACGTTTTTTCTGGCCATGTTTTAGGACAACATTTCCACATACAAAGAAGTTAAAATTTAAATAAGTCTCCTACTGGCCACGTCTCAGGACAGAGTTTCCTCATATAAACAAAAGTTGTTAACACTCAAACAAGCTTCCTTTAGCCAAGTTTCAGATAAAATTTCCGCATACAACAAAATTGTTAAAAGTCAAGGAAATCTTTTTGGTCATATTTCAAAACAGAACCTTACATGTAGTGTATTTGCTAAAACCCAAATTCTCGTTGGTCAAGTCTCAAAATAGAGTTTCCTCATACAGAAAAGTTGTTAAAACTTGAACAAATATTCTCTAGCTAAGTTTCAGGAAGATACAAAGAAGTGGTTAAAACAAACGTTTTTTGTTGGCCATGTTTTAGGACAACATTACCACATACAAAGAAGTTGGTAAAACTCAAATAAATCCCCCATTGGCCAAGTCTCAGAACAAAGTTTCCTCATACAAAAAAGTTGTTAACACTCAAACAAGCTTCCTTTATCTAAGTTTCAGAACAAAACTTCCGCCTACAGCAAAATTGTTGAAAGTCAAGGAAATGTTTTTGGCCATATTTCAAAACAGAATCTTACAAGCAATATATTTGCTAAAACTCAAAGAAGTTCTCGTTGACCAAGTCTCAGGACAGAGTTCCCTGACACAGAAAAGTTGTTAAAACTTAAACAAGTATTCCCTAGCTAAGTTTCAGGAATATACAAAGAAGTGATTAAAACAACCGTTTTTTTCTTGCCATGTTTTAGGACAACATTACCACATACAAAAAGGTTGTTAAAACTCAAATAAGTCCCCCATTGGCCAAGTTTCAGAACAGAGTTTCCTCATACAAAAAGATGTTAACACTCAACAAACTTCCTTTAGCCAAGTTTCAGACAAAATTTCCGCTACAACAAAATTGTTAAAAGTCAAGGAAATCTTTTTGGCATATTTCAAAACAGAATCTTAACGAATATATTTGCTAAAACCCAAGTTCTCGTTGGTCAAGTCTCAAAATAGAGTTTCCTCATACAGAAAAGTGTTAAAACTTAAACAAGTATTCTCTAGCTAAGTTTCAGGAAGATACAAAGAAGTGGTTAAAACAAACGTTTTTTTGGCCATGTTTTAGGACAACATTTCCACATACAAAGAAGTTAAAACTTAATAAGTCCCCCATTGGCCAAGTCTCAGAACAGAGTTCCTCATACAAACAAAGTTGTTAACACTCAAACAAGTTCCTTTAGCCAAGTTTCAAACAAAATTTCCGCTACAACAAAATTGTTAAAAGTCAGGAAATCTTTTTGGCCATATTCAAAACAGAATCTTAACTAATATATTTGCTAAAACCCAAGTTCTCGTTGGTCAAGTCTCAAAATAGAGTTTCCTCATACAGAAAAGTGTTAAAACTTAAACAAGTTTCTCTACTAAGTTTCAGGAAGATACAAAGAAGTGGTTAAAACAAACGTTTTTTTTTGGCCATGTTTTAGGACAACATTTCCACATACAAAGAAGTTAAAACTTAAATAAGTCCCCCATTGGCCAAGTCTCGGACAGATTTCCTCATAACAAAAGTTGTTAACACTCAAACAAGCTTCCTTTAGCCAAGTTTCAGACAAAATTTCCGCTACAACAAAATTGTTAAAAGTCAAGGAAAAGTCTTTCATACATAATTCTCAATTGGTCAACTCAAATAGACTCATACAGAGCTGTTAAAACTTAAACAAGTATTCTCTACTAAGTTTCAGGAAGATACAAAGAAGTGGTTAAAACAAACGTTTTTTTGGCCATTTTTAGGACAACATTTCACATACAAAGAAGTTAAAACTTAAATAAGTCCCCCATTGGCCAAGTCTCAGGAAAGAGTTCCTCATACAAACAAAAGTTGTTAACACTCAAACAAGCTTCCTTTAGCCAAGTTTCAGACAAAATTTCCGCTACAACAAAATTGTTAAAAGTCAAGGAAATCTTTTTGGTCATATTTCAAAACAGAACCTTACATGTAATATATTTGTAAAACTCAAGTTCTCGTTGGTCAAGTCTCAAATAGAGTTTCCTCAACAGAAAAGTTGTTAAAACTTAACAAGTGTTCTCTATAAGTTTCAGGAAGATACAAAGAAGTGGTTAAAACAAACGTTTTTTTGGCCATGTTTTAGGACAACATTTCCACATACAAAGAAGTTAAAACTTAAATAAGTCCCCCATGGCCAAGTCTCAGGACAGAGTTTCCTCATACAAACAAAAGTTGTTAACACTCAAACAAGCTTCCTTTAGCCAAGTTTCAGACAAAATTTCCGCATACAACAAAATTGTTAAAAGTCAAGGAAATCTTTTTGGCCATATTTCAAAACAGAACCTTACATGCAATATATTTGCTAAAACCAAGTTCTCTGTTGGCAAGTCTGGAAGAGTTCCTCACACAGAAAAGTTGTTAAAACTTAAACAATGTTCTCTCTAGCTAAGTTTCAGGAAGATACAAAGAAGTGGTTAAAACAAACGTTTTTTTTGGCCATGTTTTAGGACAACATTTCCACATACAAAGAAGTTAAAACTAAATAAGTCCCCATTGGCCAGTCTCAGACAGAGTTTCCTCATACAAACAAAAGTTGTTAACACTCAAACAAGCTTCCTTTAGCCAAGTTTCAGACAAAATTTCCGCATACAACAAAATTGTTAAAAGTCAAGGAAATCTTTTTGGTCATATTTCAAAACAGAATCTTACATGTAATATATTTGTAAAACTCAAGTTCTCGTTGGCAAGTCTCAGGATAGAGTTCCCTCACACAGAAAAGTTGTTAAAACTTAAACAAGTGTTCTCTAGCTAAGTTTCAGGAAGATACAAAGAAGTGGTTAAAACAAACGTTTTTTTTGGCCATGTTTTAGGACAACATTTCCACATACAAAGAAGTTAAAACTAAATAAGTCCCCCATTGGCCAGTCTCAGACAGAGTTCCTCATACAAACAAAAGTTGTTAACACTCAAACAAGCTTCCTTTAGCCAAGTTTCAGACAAAATTTCCGCATACAACAAAATTGTTAAAAGTCAAGGAAATCTTTTTGGTCATATTTCAAAACAGAATCTTACATGAATATATTTGTAAAACTCAAGTTCTCGTTGGCAAGTCTCAGGATAGAGTTCCCTCACACAGAAAAGTTGTTAAAACTTAAACAAGTGTTCTCTAGCTAAGTTTCAGGAAGATACAAAGAAGTGGTTAAAACAAACGTTTTTTTTTGGCCATGTTTTAGGACAACATTTCCACATACAAAGAAGTTAAAACTTAAATAAGTCCCCCATTGGCCAAGTCTCAGACAGAGTTTCCTCATACAAACAAAAGTTGTTAACACTCAAACAAGCTTCCTTTAGCCAAGTTTCAGACAAAATTTCCGCATACAACAAAATTGTTAAAAGTCAAGGAAATCTTTTTGGCATATTTCAAAACAGAATCTTACATGAATATATTTGTAAAACCAAGTTCTCGTTGGTCAAGTCTCAAAATAGAGTTTCCTCAACAGAAAAGTTGTTAAAACTTAAACAAGTGTTCTCTATAAGTTTCAGGAAGATACAAAGAAGTGGTTAAAACAAACGTTTTTTTGGCCATGTTTTAGGACAACATTTCCACATACAAAGAAGTTAAAATTAAATAAGTCCCCCATGGCCAAGTCTCAGGACAGAGTTTCCTCATACAAACAAAAGTTGTTAACACTCAAACAAGCTTCCTTTAGCCAAGTTTCAGACAAAATTTCCGCATACAACAAAATTGTTAAAAGTCAAGGAAATCTTTTTGGCCATATTTCAAAACAGAACCTTACATGCACGTCTCAGAACAGAGTTTCCTCATACAAAAAAAAGTTGTTAACACTCAAACAAGCTTCCTTTAGCCAAGTTTCAGACAAAATTTCCGCATACAACAAAATTGTTAAAAGTCAAGGAAATCTTTGTGGCCATATTTCAAAACAGAACCTTACATGCGATATATTTGCTAAAGCTCAAAGAAGTCTCAGGATGGAGCTCCCTCACACAGAAAAGTTGTTAAAACTTAGACAAGGGTTCCCTAGCTAAGTTTCAGGAAGATACAAAGAAGTGGTTAAAACAACCGTTTTTTTTCTGGCCATGTTTTAGGACAACATTACCACATACAAAGAAGTTGGTAAAACTCAAATAAGTCCCCCATTGGCCAAGTCTCAGAACAGAGTTTCCTCATACAAAAAGTTGTTAACACTCAAACAAGCTTTCTTTATCTAAGTTTCAGAACAAAACTTCCACCTACAACAAAATTGTTGAAAGTCAAGGAAATCTTTTTCGTCATATTTCAAAATAGAATCTTACATGCAATATATTTGTTAAAACTCAAAGAAATTCTCGTTGGCCAAGTCTCAGGATAGAGTTTCCTCATACAAAAAAGCTACTAAAACTTAAAGAAGTATTCTCTAGCTAAGTTTCAGGAAGATACAAAGAGGTGGTTAAAACAAACGTTTTTTTTTAGCCATGTTTTAGGACAACATTTCCACATACAAAGAAGTTAAAATTTAAATAAGTCCCCTACTGGCCAAGTCTCAGGACAGAGTTTCCTCATACAAACAAAAGTTGTTAACACTCAAACAAGCTTCCTTTAGCCAAGTTTCAGATAAAATTTCCGCATACAACAAAATTGTTAAAAGTCAAGGAAATCTTTTTGGTCATATTTCAAAACAGAACGTTATATGTAATATATTTGTTAAAACTCAAAGAAGTTCTCGTTGGCCAAGTCTCAGGATAGAGTTCCCTCACACAGAAAAGTTGTTAAAACTTAAACAAGGGTTCTCTAGCTAAGTTTCAGGAAGATACAAAGGAGTGGTTAAAACAAACGTTTTTTTCTGGCCATGTTTTAGAACAACATTTCCACATACAAAAGAGTTGCTAAAATAAATAAGTCCCTTATTGGCCAAGTCTCAGAACAGAGTTTCCTCATACAAAGAAGTTGTTGGAATTTAAACAAGTGTTTTCTAGCTAAATTTCAGAGAGATACAAAGAAGTGGTTAAAACAAACGTTTTTTCTGGCCATGATTTAGGACAACATTTCCACATACAAAGAGGTTGTTAAGACTCATATAAGTCCCACATTGGCTAAGTCTCAGAACAGAGTTTACTCATACAAAAAAGTTGTTAACACTCAAACAAGCGTTATTTAGCTAAGTTTCAGGACCAAATTTCCGCTTACAACAAAATTGTTAAAAGTCAAGGAAATCTTCTTGGTCATATTTCAGAACAGAATTTTACATACAATATATTTGCCAAAACTCAAGTTGTCGTTGGTCAAGCCTCAGGAAAGAGTTTCCTCATACAGAGAAGTTGTTAAAACTTAAACAAGTGTTCTCTAGCTAAGTTTCAGGAAGATACCAAGAAGTGGTTAAAACAAACGTTTTTTTTCTGGCCATGTTTTGGGACAATATTTCGACATACAAAGAAGTTGTTAAAACAAATAAGTCTCCCATTGGCCAAGTCTCAGAACAGAGTTTCCTCATATAAAAAAGTTGTTAACACTCAAACAAGCTTTTTTTTAACTAAGTTTCAGGACCAAATTTCCGCTTACAACAAAATTGTTAAAAGTCAAGGAAATCTTTTTGGTCATATTTCAAAACAGAATCTTACATGCGATATATTTGCTAAAACTCAAAGAAGTCTCAGGATGGAGCTCCCTCACACAGAAAAGTTGTTAAAATTTAGACAAGTGTTCCCCAGCTAAGTTTCAGGGTGATACAAAGAAGTGGTTAAAACAACCGTTTTTTTTCTAGCCATGTTTTAGGACAACATTACCACATACAAAGAAGTTGGTAAAACTCAAATAAGTCCCCCATTGGCCAAGTCTCAGAACAGAGTTTCCTCATACAAAAAGTTGTTAACACTCAAACAAGCTTCCTTTATCTAAGTTTCAGAACAAAACTTCCGCCTACAACAAAATTGTTGAAAGTCAAGGAAATCTTTTTAGCCATATTTCAAAATGGAATCTTACATGCAGTATATTTGCTAAAACTCAAAGAAGCTCTCGTTGACCAAGTCTCAGGACAGAGTTCCCTCACGCAGAAAAGTTGCTAAAACTTAAACAAGCGTTCTTTAGCTAAGTTTCAGGAAGATATAAAGAAGTGGTTGAAACAAGCGTTTTTTTCTAGCCATGTTTTAGGACAACATTTCCACATACAAAGATGTCGGTAAAAGTCAAATAAGTCCCCCATTGGCCAAGTCTCAGAACAGAGTTTCCTCATACAGAAAAGTTGTTAACACTCAAACAAGCTTCCTTTATCTAAGTTTCAGAACAAAACTTCCGCCTACAGCAAAATTGTTGAAAGTCAAGGAAATGTTTTTGGCCACATTTCAAAACAGAATCTTACAAGCAATATATTTGCTAAAACTCAAAGAAGTTCTCGTTGACTAAGTCTCAGGACAGAGTTCCCTGATACAGAAAAGTTGTTAAAACTTAAACAAGCGTTCTTTAGCTAAGTTCCAGGAAGATATAAAGAAGTGGTTGAAACAAGCGTTTTTTTTCTAGCCATGTTTTAGGACAACATTTCCACATACAAAGAAGTCGGTAAAAGTCAAATAAGTTCCCCATTGGCCAAGTCTCAGAACAGAGTTTCCTCATACAAAAAAGTTGTTAACACTCAAACAAGCTTTCTTTATCTAAGTTTCAGAACAAAACTTCCGCCTACAACAAAATTGTTGAAAGTCAAGGAAATCTTTTTGGCCATATTTCAAAATGGAATCTTACATGCAGTATATTTGCTAAAACTCAAAGAAGTCTCAGGACAGAGTTCCCTCACGCAGAAAAGTTATTAAAACTTAAACAAGTGTTCTCTAGCTAAGTTTCAGGAAGATATAAAGAAGTGGTTGAAACAAACGTTTTTTTCTTGCCATGTTTTAGGACAACATTTCCACATACAAAGAAGTTGTTAAAACTCAAATAAGTCCCCCATTGGCCAAGTCTCAGAACAGAGTTTCCTCATACAAAAAGTTGTTAACACTCAAACTAGCTTCCTTTATCTAAGTTAGAACAAAATTTCCGCATACAACAAAATTGTTAAAAGTCAAGGAAATCTTTTTGGCCATATTTCAAAACAGAATCTTACATGCAATATATTTGCTAAAAGTCTCTGAAGTCAAGTCTCAGGATAGAGTTCCCTCACACAGAAAAGTTGTTAAAACTTAAACAAGTTTCTCTAGCTAAGTTTCAGGAAGATACAAAGAAGTGGTTAAAACAAACGTTTTTTTTTGGCCATGTTTTAGGACAACATTTCCACATACAAAGAAGTTAAAACTTAAATAAGTCCCCCATTGGCCAAGTCTCAGACAGAGTTTCCTCATACAAACAAAAGTTGTTAACACTCAAACAAGCTTCCTTTAGCCAAGTTTCAGACAAAATTTCCGCATACAACAAAATTGTTAAAAGTCAAGGAAATCTTTTTGGCCATATTTCAAAACAGAACTTACATGCAATATATTTGCTAAAACCCAAGTTCTCGTTGGTCAAGTCTCAAAATAGAGTTTCCTCATACAGAAAAGCTGTTAAAACTTAAACAAGTATTCTCTAGCTAAGTTTCAGGAAGATACAAAGAAGTGGTTAAAACAAACGTTTTTTTTGGCCATGTTTTAGGACAACATTTCCACATACAAAGAAGTTAAAACTTAAATAAGTCCCCCATTGGCCAAGTCTCAGGACAGAGTTTCCTCATACAAACAAAAGTTGTTAACACTCAAACAAGCTTCCTTTAGCCAAGTTTCAGACAAAATTTCCGCATACAACAAAATTGTTAAAAGTCAAGGAAATCTTTTTGGCATATTTCAAAACAGAACTTACATGCAATATATTTGCTAAAACCCAAGTTCTCGTTGGTCAAGTCTCAGGATAGAGTTCCCTCACACAGAAAAGTTGTTAAAACTTAAACAAGTGTTCTCTAGCTAAGTTTCAGGAAGATACAAAGAAGTGGTTAAAACAAACGTTTTTTTTTGGCCATGTTTTAGGACAACATTTCCACATACAAAGAAGTTAAAACTTAAATAAGTCCCCCATTGGCCAAGTCTCAGGACAGAGTTTCCTCATACAAACAAAAGTTGTTAACACTCAAACAAGCTTCCTTTAGCCAAGTTTCAGACAAAATTTCCGCATACAACAAAATTGTTAAAAGTCAAGGAAATCTTTTTGGCCATATTTCAAACAGAACCTTACATGCAATATATTTGCTAAAACCCAAGTTCTCGTTGGTCAAGTCTCAGGATAGAGTTCCTCACACAGAAAAGTTGTTAAAACTTAAACAGTGTTCTCTAGCTAAGTTTCAGGAAGATACAAAGAAGTGGTTAAAACAAACGTTTTTTTTTGGCCATGTTTTAGGACAACATTTCCACATACAAAGAAGTTAAAACTTAAATAAGTCCCCCATTGGCCAAGTCTCAGGACAGAGTTTCCTCATACAAACAAAAGTTGTTAACACTCAAACAAGCTTCCTTTAGCCAAGTTTCAGACAAAATTTCCGCATACAACAAAATTGTTAAAAGTCAAGGAAATCTTTTTGGTCATATTTCAAAACAGAACCTTACATGTAATATATTTGTTAAAACTCAAGAAGTTCTCGTTGGCCAAGTCTCAGGATAGAGTTCCCTCACACAGAAAAGTTGTTAAAACTTAAAAAGTGTTCTCTAGCTAAGTTTCAGGAAGATACAAAGAAGTGGTTAAAACAAACGTTTTTTTTGGCCATGTTTTAGGACAACATTTCCACATACAAAGAAGTTAAAACTTAAATAAGTCCCCCATTGGCCAAGTCTCAGACAGAGTTTCCTCATACAAACAAAAGTTGTTAACACTCAAACAAGCTTCCTTTAGCCAAGTTTCAGACAAAATTTCCGCATACAACAAAATTGTTAAAAGTCAAGGAAATCTTTTTGGTCATATTTCAAACAGAACCTTACATGCAATATATTTGCTAAAACCCAAGTTCTCGTTGGTCAAGTCTCAGGATAGAGTTCCCTCACACAGAAAAGTTGTTAAAACTTAAACCAGTGTTCTCTAGCTAAGTTTCAGAAGATACAAAGAAGTGGTTAAAACAAACGTTTTTTTTTGGCCATGTTTTAGGACAACATTTCCACATACAAAGAAGTTAAAACTTAAATAAGTCCCCCATTGGCCAAGTCTCAGGACAGAGTTTCCTCATACAAACAAAAGTTGTTAACACTCAAACAAGCTTCCTTTAGCCAAGTTTCAGACAAAATTTCCGCATACAACAAAATTGTTAAAAGTCAAGGAAATCTTTTTGGCCATATTTCAAAACAGAATCTTACATGCAATATATTTGCTAAAACCCAAGTTCTCGTTGGTCAAGTCTCAAAATAGAGTTTCCTCATACAGAAAAGCTGTTAAAACTTAAACAAGTATTCTCTAGCTAAGTTTCAGGAAGATACAAAGAAGTGGTTAAAACAAACGTTTTTTTTGGCCATGTTTTAGGACAACATTTCCACATACAAAGAAGTTAAAACTTAAATAAGTCCCCCATTGGCCAAGTCTCAGGACAGAGTTTCCTCATACAAACAAAAGTTGCTAACACTCAAACAAGCATTTTTTAACTAAGTTTTAGCACAAAGTTTCCGCTCACAACAAAATTGTTAAAAGTCAAGGAAATCTTTTTGGCCATATTACAAACAGAATCTTACATGTAATATATTTGTTAAAACTCAAGTTCTCGTTGGGCAAGTCTCAGGATAGTGTTCCCTCACAAAGAAAAGTTGTTAAAACTTAAACAAGTATTCTCTAGCTAAGTTTCAGGAGTATACAAACAAGTGACTAAAACAAGCGTTTTTTTCTGACCATGTTTTAGGACAACATTTCCACATACAAAGAAGTTGTTAAAACTTAAATAAGTCTCCCATTGGCCAAGTCTCAGGACAGAGCTTCCTCATACAAAAAAAAAGTTGTTAACACTCAAACAAGCTTCCTTTAGCCAAGTTTCAGACAAAATTTCCGCTTACAACGAAATTGTTAAAAGTCAAGGAAATCTTTTTGGCCACATTTTAAAACAGAACCTTACATGTAATATATTTGCTAAAACCCAAGTTCTCGTTGGTCAAGTCTCAAAATAGAGTTTCCTCATACAGAAAAGTTGTTAAAACTTAACCAAGTGTTCTCTAGCTAAGTTTCAGGAAGATACAAAGAAGTAGTTAAAACAAATGTTTTTTTCTGGCCATGTTTTAGGACAACATTTCCACATACAAAGAAGTTAAAATTTAAATAAGTCCTCTACTGGCCAAGTCTCAGGACAGAGTTTCCTCATACAAACAAAAATTGTTAACACTCAAACAAGCTTCCTTTAGCCAAGTGTCAGACAAAATTGCCGCTTGCAACAAAATCTTTAGAAGTCAAGAAAATCTTTTTGGCCATATTACAAACAGAATCTTACATGCAATATGTTTGCTAAAACCCAAATTCTCGTTGGTCAAGTCTCAAAATAGAGTTTCCTCATACAGAAAAACTGTTAAAACTTAAACAAGTATTCTCTAGCTAAGTTTCAAGAAGATAGAAGTGGTTAAAACAAACATTTTTTCTGGCCATGTTTTAGGGCAACATTTCCACCTACAAAGAAGTTGTTAAAACTCAAATAAGTCCCCCATTGGCCACGTCTCAGAACAGAATTTCCTCATACAAAAAAAAAGTTGTTAACACTCAAACAAGCTTCCTTTAGCCAAGTTTCAGACAAAATTTCCGCATACAACAAAATTGTTAAAAGTCAAGGAAATCTTTTTGGTCATATTTCAAAACAGAACCTTACATGTAATATATTTGCTAAAACTCAAGTTCTCATTGGTCAAGTCTCAGTATAGGGTTTCCTCACACAGAAAAGTTGTTAAAACTTAAACAAGTGTTCTCTAGCTAAGTTTCAGGAAGATACAAAGAAGTGGTTAAAACAAACGTTTTTTCTGACCATGTTTTAGGACAACATTTCCACATACAAAGAAGTTAAAACTTAAATAAGTCCCCCATTGGCCAAGTCTCAGAACAGTGTCCTCATATAAACGAAAGTCGTTAACACTCAAACAACCTTCCTTTAGCTAAGTTTCAGACAAAATTTCCGTATACAACAAAATTGTTAAAAGTCAAGGAAATCTTTTTGGTCATATTTCAAAACAGAATCTTACATGCAATATATTTGCTAAAACCGAAGTTCTCGTTGGTCAAGTCTCAGTATAGAGTTTCCTCATACAGAAAAGTTGTTAAAACTTAAACAAGTGTTCTCTAGCTAAGTTTCAGGAAGATACAAAGAAGTGGTTAAAACAAAAATTTTTTTCTGGCCATGTTTTAGGGCAACATTTCCACCTACAAAGAAGTTGTTAAAACTCAAATAAGTCCCCCATTGGCCACGTCTCAGAACAGAATTTCCTCATACAAAAAAAAAGTTGTTAACACTCAAACAAGCTTCCTTTAGCCAAGTTTCAGACAAAATTTCCGCATACAACAAAATTGTTAAAAGTCAAGGAAATCTTTTTGGTCATATTCCAAAACAGAACCTTACATGTAATATATTTGCTAAAACTCAAGTTGTCGTTGGTCAAGTCTCAGTATAGAGTTCCCTCACACAGAAAAGTTGTTAAAACTTAAACACAAGTGCTCCCTAGGTAAGTTTCAGGACAGAAGTTCCGCATACAAAGAACTGGTTAAAACAAACGTTTTTTTTCTGGCCATGTTTCAGGACAACATTTCCACATACAAAGGAGTTGTTAAAACTCAAATAAGTCCACCATTGGCCAAGTCTCAGAACAGTGTCCTCATATAAACTAAAGTCGTTAACACTCAAACAAGCTTCCTTTAGTTAAGTTTCAGACAAAATTTCCGCACACAACAAAATTGTTAGAAGTCAAGGAAATCTTTTTGGTCATATTTCAAAACAGAATCTTACATGTAATATATCTGCTAAAACTCAAGTTCTCGTTGGCCAAGTCTCAGGATAGAGTTCCCTCACACCGAAAAGTTGTTAAAACTTAAACAAGTGTTCTCTAGCTAAGTCTCAGGAAGATACAAAGGAGTGGTTAAAACAAACATTTTTTCTGGCCATGTTTTAGGACAACATTTCCACATACAAAGAAGTTAAAACTTAAATAAGTCCCCCATTAGCCAAGTCTCAGGACAGAGTTTCCTCATACAAACAAAAGTTGTTAACACTCAAACAAGCTTCTTTTAGCTAAGTTTCAGACAAAATTTTCGCTTACAACAAAATTGTTAAAAGTCAAGGAAATCTTTTTGGCCATATTTCAAAACAGAATCTTACATGCAATATATTCGCTAAAACCCAAGTTCTCGTTGGTCAAGTCTCAAAATAGAGTTTCCTCATACAGAAAAGCTGTTAAAACTTAAACAAGTATTCTCTATCTAAGTTTGAGGAAGATACAAAGAAGTAGTTAAAACAAACGTTTTTTTCTGGCCATGTTCTAGGACAACATTTCTACATACAAAGAAGTTAAAACTTATGAGTCCCCCCACTGGCCAAATCTCAGGACAGAGTTTCGTCATAGAAACAAAAGGTGTTAACACTCAAACAAGCTTCTTTTAACCAAGTTTCAGACAAAATTTCCGCTTACAACAAAATTGTTAAAAGTCAAGGAAATCTTTTTTGGCCATGTTTCAAAACAGAATCTTACATGTAATATATTTGCTAAAACTCAAGTTCTCATTGGTCAGGTCTCAGTATAGAGTTTCCTCATATAGAAAAGTTGTTAAAACTTAAACAAGTGTTCTCTAGCTAAGTTTCAGGAAGATACAAAGAAGTGGTTAAAACAAACGTTTTCTTTTGGCCATCTTTTAGGACAACATTTCCACATACAAAGAAGTTAAAACTTATGTAAGTCCCCCATTGGACAAGTCTCAGAACAGTGTGCTCATATAAACTAAAGTCGTTAACACTCAAACAAGCTTCCTTTAGCCAAGTTTCAGACAAAATTTCCGCATACAACAAAATTGTTAAAAGTCAAGGAAATCTTTTTGGTCATATTTCAAAACAGAACCTTACATGTAATATATTTGTTAAAACTCAAAGAAGTTCTCGTTGGCCAAGTCTCAGGATAGAGTTCCCTCACACAGAAAAGTTGTTAAAACTTAAACAAGGATTCTCTAGCTAAGTTTCAGGAAGATACAAAGAAGTGGTTAAAACAAACGTTTTTTGTTGGCCATGTTTTAGGACATCATTTCCACATACAAAGAAGTTAAAACTTAAATAAGTCCCCCATTGGCCAAGTCTCAGGACAGAATTTCCTCATAGAAACAAAAGGTGTTAACACTCAAACAAGCTTCTTTTAACCAAGTTTCAGACAAAATTTCCGCTTACAACAAAATTA
>NW_019211468.1:0-9050 GCF_002443255.2 Varroa destructor | reverse complement strand
CAACGAAATTGCTAAAAGTCAAGGAGATCTTTTTGGCCATATTTCAAAACAGAATCTTACATGCAATATATTTGCTAAAACCCAAGTTCTCGTTGGTCAAGTCTCAAAATAGAGTTTCCTCATACAGAAAAGCTGTTAAAACTTAAACAAGTATTCTCTAGCTAAGTTTCAGGAAGATACAAAGAACGGGTTAAAACAAACGTTTTTTCTGGCCATGTTTTAGGACAACATTACCACATACAAAGAAGTTAAAACTTAAATAAGTCCCCCATTAGCCAAGTCTCAGGACAGAGTTTCCTCATACAAACAAAAGTTGTTAACACTCAAACAAGCTTCCTTTAGCCAAGTTTCAGACAAAATTTCCGCTTACAACACAATTGCTAAAAGTCAAGGAGATCTTTTTGGCCATATTTCAAAACAGAATCTTACATGCAATATGTTTGCTAAAACCCAAGTTCTCGTTGGTCAAGTCTCAAAATAGAGTTTCCTCATACAGAAAAGCTGTTAAAACTTAAACAAGTATTCTCTAGCTAAGTTTCAGGAAGATACAAAGAAGTGGTTAAAACAAACGTTTTTTTGGCCATGTTTTAAGACAACATTTCCACATACAAAGAAGTTAAAACTTAAATAAGTCCCCCATTGGCCAAGTCTCAGAACAGAGTTTCCTCATACAAGCAAAAGTTGTTAACACTCAAACAAGCTTCCTTTAGCCAAGTTTCAGACAAAATTTCCGCTTACAACAAAACTGTTAAAAGTCAAGGAAATCTTTTTGGTCATATTTCGAAACAGAACCTTACCTGTAGTATATTTGTTAAAACTCTAAGAAGTTCTCGTTGACCAAGTCTCAGGATAGAGTTCCCTCACACAGAAAAGTTGTTAAAACTTGAACAAGTGTTCTCTAGCTAAGTTTCAGGAAGATACAAGGAAGTGGTAAAAACAAACGTTTTTTTTTGGCCATGTTTTAGGACAACATTTCCACATACAAAGAAGTTAAAACTTATATAAGTCCCTTATTGGCCAAGTCTCAGAACAGAGTTTCCTCATACAAGCAAAAGTTGTTAACACTCAAACAAGCTTCCTTTAGCCAAATTGCAGACAAAATTTCCGCTTACAACAAAATTGTTAAAAGTCAGGGAAATTTCTTTGGTCATATTTCAAAACAGAACCTTACATGTAGTATATTTGTTAAAACTCTAAGAAGTTCTCGTTGGCCAAGTCTCAGGATAGAGTTCCCTCACACAGAAAAGTTGTTAAAACTTGAACAAGTGTTCTCTAGCTAAGTTTCAGGAAGATACAAAGAAGTGGTTAAAACAAACGTTTTTTTTTGGCCATGTTTTAGGATAACATTACCACATACAAAGAAGTTAAAACTTAAATAAGTCCCCCATTAGCCAAGTTTCAGGACAGAGTTTCCTCATACAAACAAAAGTTGTTAACACTCAAACAAGCTTCCTTTAGCCAGGTTTCAGACAAAATTTCCGCATACAACAAAATTGTTAAAAGTCAAGGAAATCTTTTTGGCCATATTTCAAAACAGAATCTTACATGCAATATATTTGCTAAAACCCAAGTTCTCGTTGGTCAAGTCTCAAAATAGAGTTCCCTCGCACAGAAAAGTTGTTAAAACTTGAACAAGTATTCTCTAGCTAAGTTTCAGGAAGATACAAAGAAGTGGTTAAAACAAACGTTTTTTTTTGGTCATGTTTTAGGACAACATTACCACATACAAAGAAGTTAAAACTTAAATAAGTCCCCCATTAGCCAAGTTTCAGGACAGAGTTTCCTCATACAAACAAAAGTTGTTAACACTCAAACAAGCTTCCTTTAGCCAAGTTTCAGACAAAATTTCCGCATACAACAAAATTGTTAAAAGTTAAGGAAATCTTTTGGGTCATATTTCAAAACAGAACCTTACATGTAATATATTTGTTAAAACTCAGTTTCAGGAAGATACAAAGAAGTGGTTAAAACAAACTTTTTTTCCATGTTTTAGGACAACATTTCCACATACAAAGAAGTTAAAACTTAATAAGTCCCCCATTGGCCAAGTCTCAGAACAGAGTTTCCTCATACAAACAAAAGTTGTTAACACTCAAACAAGCTTCCTTTAGCCAAGTTTCAGACAAAATTTCCGCATACAACAAAATTGTTAAAAGTCAAGGAAATCTTTTTGGCCATATTTCAAAACAGAACCTTACATGCAATATATTTGCTAAAACCCAAGTTCTCGTTGGTCAAGTCTCAGGATAGAGTTCCCTCACACAGAAAAGTTGTTAAAACTTAAACCAGTGTTCTCTAGCTAAGTTTCATGAAGATACAAAGAAGTGGTTAAAACAAACGTTTTTTTTTGGCCATGTTTTAGGACAACATTTCCACATACAAAGAAGTTAAAATTTAAATAAGTCCCCCATGGCCAAGTCTCAGGACAGAGTTTCCTCATACAAACAAAAGTTGTTAACACTCAAACAAGCTTCCTTAGCCAAGTTTCAGACAAAATTTCCGCAAACTTATATAAGTCCCCCATTGACCAAATCTCAGAACAGAGTGTCCTCATACAAACAAAAGTTGTTAACACTTAAACAAACTTCCTTTAGCCAAGGTTCAGACAAAATTTCCGCATACAACAAAATTGTTAAAAGTCAAGGAAATCTTTTCGGTCATATTTCAAAACAGAACCTTACATGCAATATATTTGTTAAAACTCAAAGAAGTTCTCGTTGGCCAAGTCTCAAAATAGAGTTTCCTCATACAGAAAAGCTGTTAAAACTTAAACAAGTATTCTCTATCTAAGTTTCAGGAAGATACAAAAAAGTGGTTAAAACAAACGTTTTTTCTGGCCATGTTTTAGGACAACATTTCCACATACAGAGAAGTTAAAACTTAAATGAGTCCACCATTGGCCAAGTCTCAGAACAGAGCTTCCTCATACAAACAAAAGTTGTTAACACTTAAACAAGCTTCCTTTAGCCAAGTTTCAGACAAAATTTCCGCATACAACAAAATTATTAAAAGTCAAGGAAACCTCTTTGGTCATGTTTCAATACAGAACCTTACATGCAATATATTTACTAAAACCCAAGTTCTCGTTGGTCAAATCTCAGGATAGAGTTCCCTCACACAGAAAAGTTGTTAAAACCTAAACCAGTGTTCTCTAGCTAAGTTTCATGAAGATACAAAGAAGTAGTTAAAACAAACCTTTTTTTTTTGGCCATGTTTTAGGACAACATTTCCACATACAAAGAAGTTAAGACTTATATAAGTCCCCCATTGGCCAAGTCTTAGAACAGAGTGTCCTCATACAAACAAAAGTTGTTAACACCCAAACAAGCTTCCTCTAGTTAAGTTTCAGGATAAAATTTCCACTTACAATGAAATTGTTAAAAGTCAAGGAAATCTTTTTGACCATATTTCAAAAGAGAACCTTACATGCAATATATTTGTTAAAGCTCAAAGAAGTTCTCGTTGGTCAAGTCTCAAAATAGAGTTTCCTGATACAGAAAAGCTGTTAAAACTTAAACAAGTATTCTCTAGCTAAGTTTCAGGAAGATACAAAGAAGTAGTTAAAACAAACATTTTTTTGGCCATGATTTAGGACAACATTTCTACATACAAAGAAGTTAAAACTTATATAAGTCCCCCATTGGCCAAGTCTTAGAACAGTGTCCTCATACAAACAAAAGTTGTTAACACTCAAACAAGCTTCCTTTAGCCAAGTTTCAGACAAAATTTCCGCATACAACGAAATTGTTAAAAGTCAAGGAAATCTTTTTGGTCATATTTCAAAACAGAACCTTACATGCAATATATTTGCTAAAACCCAAGTTCTCGTTGGTCAAGTCTCAAAATAGAGTTTCCTCATACAGAAAAGCTGTTAAAACTTAAACAAGTATTCTCTAGCTAAGTTTCAGGAAGATACAAAGAAGTGGTTAGAACAAACATTTTTTTTGGCCATGTTTTAGGACAACATTTCCACATACAAAGAACTTAAAACTTAAATAAGTCCCCCATTGGCCATGCCTCAGAACAGAGTTTCCTCATACAAACAAAAGTTGTTAACACTCAAACAAGCTTCCTTTAGCCAAGTTTCAGACAAAATTTCCGCATACAACAAAATTATTAAAAGTCAAGGAAACCTCTTTGGTCATGTTTCAATACAGAACCTTACATGCAATATATTTGCTAAAACCCAAGTTCTCGTTGGTCAAGTCTCAGGATAGAGTTCCCTCACACAGAAAAGTTGTTAAAACTTAAACCAGTGTTCTCTATCTAAGTTTCATGAAGATACAAAGAAGTGGTTAAAACATACGTTTTTTTTTTGGCCATGTTTTAGGACAACATTTCCACATACAAAGAAGTTAACACTTAAATAGGTCCCCCATTGGCCGAGTCTCAGGACAGAGTTTCCTCATACAAACAAAAGTTGTTAACACTCAAACAAGCTTCCTTTAGCCAAGTTTCAGACAAAATTTCCGCTTACAACAAAATTATTAAAAGTCAAGGAAACCTCTTTGGTCATGTTTCAATACAGAACCTTACATGCAATATATTTGCTAAAACCCAAGTTCTCGTTGGTCAAGTCTCAAAATAGAGTTTCCTCATACAGAAAAGCTGTTAAAACTTAAACAAGTATTCTCTAGCTATGTTAGTTTCAGGAAGATACAAAGAAGTGGTTAAAACAAACTTTTTTGGCCATGTTTTAGGACAACATTTCCACATACAAAGAAGTTAAAACTTAAATAGTCCCCCATTGGCCAAGTCTCAGGACAAAGTTTCCTCATAAACAAAAGTTGTTAACACTCAAACAAGCTTTTTTAGCAAGTTCAGACAAAATTTCCGCTTACAACAAAATGTTAAAAGTCAAGAAAATCTTTTTGGCATATTACAAACGAATCTTACATGTAATATATTTGCTAAAACTCAAGTTCTCGTTGGTCAAGTCTCAGTATAGAGTTTCCTCACACAGAAAAGTTGTTAAAACTTAAACAAGTATTCTCTAGCTAAGTTTCAGGAAGATACAAAGAATGGTTAAAACAAACTTTTTTTTTTTGGACAACATTTCCACATACAAAGAAGTTAAAACTTATATAAGTCCCCCATTGGCCAAGTCTCAGAACAGAGTTTCCCCATACAAACAAAAGTTGTTAACAGTCAAGCAAGCTTCCTTTAGCCAAGTTTCAGACAAAATTGCCGCTTACAACAAAATCGTTAAAAGTCAAGAAAATCTTTTTGGCCATATTACAAACAGAATCTTACATGTAATATATTTGCTAAAACTCAAGTTCTCGTTGGTCAAGTCTCAGTATAGAGTTTCCTCATACAGAAAAGTTGTTAAAACTTAAACAAATGTTCTCTAGCTAAGTTTCAGGAAGATACAAAGAAGTGGTTAAAACAAATGTTTTCTTTTGGCCATCTTTTAGGACAACATTTCCACATACAAAGAAGTTAAAACTTATGTAAGTCCCCCATAGGCCAAGTCTCAGAACAGTGTCCTCATATAAACTAAAGTCGTTAACACTCAAACAAGCTTCCTTTAGCTAAGTTTCAGACAAAATTTCCGCACACAACAAAATTGTTAAAAGTCAAGGAAATCTTTTTGGTTATATTTCAAAACAGAATCTTACATGTAATATATCTGCTAAAACTCAAGTTCTCGTTGGCCAAGTCTCAGGATAGAGTTCCCTCACACAGAAAAGTTGTTAAAACTTAAACAAATGTTCTCTAGCTAAGTCTCAGGAAGATACAAAGAAGTGGTTAAAACAAACATTTTTCCTGGCCATGTTTTTGGACAACATTTCCACATACAAAGAAGTTAAAACTTATATAAGTCCCCCATTGGCCAAGTCTCAGAACAGAGTTTCCTCATAGAAACAAAAGGTGTTAACACTCAAACAAGCTTCTTTAGCTAAGTTGCAGGACAAAATTTCCGCTTACAACAAAATCGTTAAAAGTCAAGAAAATATTTTTGGCTATATTACAAACTGAATCTTACGTGTAATATATTTGCTAAAACTCAAGTTCTCGTTGGTCAAGTCTCAGTATAGAGTTTCCTCACACAGAAAAGTTGTTAAAACTTAAACAAGTGTTCTCTAGCTAAGTTTCAGAAAAATACAAAGAAGTGGTTAAAACAAACGTCTTCTTTTGGCCATCTTTTAGGACAACATTTCCACATACAAAGAAGTTAAAACTTAAATAAGTCCCCAAAGGCCAAGTCTCAGGACAGAGTTTCCTTATACAAACAAAAGTTGTTAACAGTCAAGCAAGCTTCCTTTAGCCAACTTTCAGACAAAATTTCCGCTTACAACAAAATTATTAAAAGTCAAGGAAATCTTTTTTGGCCATATTTCAAAACAGAACCTTAACGGAATATATTTGGTAAAACCCAAGTTCTCGTTGGTCAAGTCTCAAAATAGAGTTTCCTCATACAGAAAAGCTGTTAGAACTTAAACAAGTATTCTCTATCTAAGTTTGAGGAAGATACAAAGAAGTAGTTAAAAGAAACGTTTTTTTCTGGCCATGTTCTAGGGCAACATTTCTACATACAAAGAAGTTAAAACTTAAATAAGTCCCCCATTAGCCAAGTCTCAGGACAGAGTTTCCTCATACAAACAAAAGTTGTTAACACTCAAACAAGCTTCCTTTAGCCAAGTTTCAGACAAAATTTCCGCTTACAACAAAATTGTTAAAAGTCAAGGAAATCTTTTTTGGCCATATTTCAAAACAGAACCTTAACGGAATATATTTGGTAAAACCCAAGTTCTCGTTGGTCAAGTCTCAAAATAGAGTTTCCTCATACAGAAAAGCTGTTAGAACTTAAACAAGTATTCTCTATCTAAGTTTGAGGAAGATACAAAGAAGTAGTTAAAAGAAACGTTTTTTTCTGGCCATGCTTTAGGACAACATTTCCACATACAAAGAAGTTAAAACTTAAATATGTCCCCCTTTGGCCAAGTCTCAGGACAAAGTTTCCTCATATAAAAAAGTTGTTAACACTCAAACAAGCTTCCTTTAGCCAAGTTTCAGACAAAATTGCCGCTTACAGCAAGATTGTTAAAAGTCAAGGAAATCTTTTTTGGCCATATTACAAACAGAATCTTATATATAATATATTTGCTAAAACTCAAGTTCTCGTTGGTCAAGTCTCACTATAGAGTGAATAGGGTTCCCCACACAGAAAAGTTGTTAAAACTTAAACAAGTGTTCTCTAGCTAAGTTTCAGGAAGATACAAAGAAGTGGTTAAAACAAACTTTTTTTTTGGCCATGTTTTAGGACAACATTTCCACATACAAAGAAGTTAAAACTTAAATAAGTCCCCCATTGGCCAAGTCTCAGAACAGAGTTTCCTCATACAAAAAAAAGTTGTAACACTCAAACAAGCTTCCTTAGCCAAGTTTCAGGACAAAATTTCCGCATACAACAAAATTGTTAAAAGTCAAGGAAATCTTTTTGCCATATTTCAAAAGAACCTTACATGCATATATATTTGTTAAACTCAAAGAAGTTCTCGTTGGCCAAGTCTCAGGATAGAGTTCCCTCACACAGAAAAGTTGTTAAAACTTAAACAAGTGTTCTCTGCTAAGTTTCAGGACAGAAGTTCCACATACAAAGAAGTGGTTAAAACAAACGCTTTTTTTCTGGCCATGTTTTAGGACAACATTACCATATACAAAGGAGTTGTTAAAACTCATAATAGGTCCCCCATCGACCAAGTCTCAGAACAGAGTTTCCTCATACAAAAAAAGTTATTAGCACTCAAACAAGCTTCCTTTAGCTTAGTTTCAGGAGAAAATTTCCACTTACAACAAAGTTGTTAAAAGTCGAGGAAATCTTTTTGGCCATATTTCAAAAGAGAACCTTACATGCAATATATTTGTTAAAGCTCAAAGAAGTTCTCGTTGGCCAAGTCTCAGGATAGAGCTCCTTCACATAGAAAAGTTGTTAAAACTTAAACAAGCTTCCTCTAGTTAAGTTTCAGGATAAAATTTCTACTTACAATGAAATTGTTAAAAGTCAAGGAAATCTTTTTGGCCATATTTCAAGAGAGAACCTTACATGCAATATATTTGTTAAAGCTCAAAGAAGTTCTCGTTGGCCAAGTCTCAGGATAGAGTTCCCTCACACAGAAAAGTTATTAAAACTTAAACACAAGTGCTCCCTAGGTAAGTTTCAGGACAGAAGTTCCGCATACAAAGAAGTGGTTAAAACAAACGTTTTTTTTCTGGCCATGTTTTAGGACAACATTACCATACACAAAGAAGTTGTTAAAACTCATAATAAGTTCCCCATTGGCCAAGTCTCAGAACAGAGTTTCCTCATACAAAAAAAGTTATTAGCACTCAAACAAGCTTCCTCTAGTTAAGTTTCAGGATAAAATTTCCACTTACAATGAAATTGTTAAAAGTCAAGGAAATCTTTTTGGCCATATTTCAAGAGAGAACCTTACATGCAATATATTTGTTAAAGCTCAAAGAAGTTCTCGCTGGCCAAGTCTCAGGATAGAGTTCCCTCACACAGAAAAGTTGTTAAAACTTAAACAAGCTTCCTTTATCTAAGTTTCAGAACAAAATTTCTGCCTATAACAAAATTGTTTAAAGTCAAGGCAATCTTTTTGGCCAGATTTTAAAACAGGATCTTACATGCAATATATTTGCTAAAACTCAAAGAAATCTCAGGATGGAGCTCCTTCACACAGAAAAGGTGTTAATACTTAAACAAGTGTTCTCTAGCTAAGTTTCAGGAGGATACAAACAAGTGATTAAAATAAACGTTTTTTCTGGCCATGTTTTAGGACAACATTACCAAATACAAAGAAGTTAAAACTTAAATAAGTCCTCCATTGGCCAAGTCTGAGAACAGAGTTTCCTCATACAAAAAAGTTGTTAACACTCAAACAAGATTTTTTTAGCTAAGTTTCAGGACAAAATTTCCGCTTACAACAAAATTGTTAAAAGTCAAGGAAATCTTTTTGGCCATATGACAAACAGAATCTTACGTGTAATAGATATGCTAAAACGCAAGTTCTCGTTGGTCAAGTCTCAGGATAGAGTTCCCT
>NW_019211467.1:0-12801 GCF_002443255.2 Varroa destructor | reverse complement strand
AAAAAGTTGTTAGAACTCAAACAAGCTTCCTTTAGCTAAGTTTCAGGACAAAATTTCCACTTACAACAAAATTTTTGAAAGTCAAGGAAATATTTTTGGCAATATTTCAAAATGGAATCTTACATGCAGTATGTTTGCTAAAACTTAAAGAAGTTCTCGTTGACCAAGTCTCAGGACAGAGTTCCCTCACGCAGAAAAGTTGTTAAAACTTAAACAAGTGTTCTTTAGCTAAGTTTCAGGAAGATACAAAGAAGTGGTTAAAACAACCGTTTTTTTCCTGGCCATGTTTTAGGACAACATTACCACATACAAAGAAGTTGGTAAAACTCAAATAAGTCCTCCATTGGCCAAGTCTCAAAACAGAGTTTCCTCATACAAAAAGTTCTTAACACTCAAACAAGCTTCCTTTATCTAAGTTTCAGAACAAAACTTCCGCCTACAACAAAATTGTTAAAAGTCAAGGAAATCTTTTCGGCCATATTTCAAAACAGAATCTTAATGTAATATATTTGCTGAAACCCAAGTTCTCGTTGGCCAAGTCTCAGGATAGAGTTCCCTCTCACAGAAAAGTTGTTAAAACTTAAACAAGTGTTCTCTAGCTAAGTTTCAGGAAGATACAAAGAAGCGGTTAAAACAAACGTTTTTTCTGGCCATGTTTTAGGACAACATTTCCACATACAAAGAAGTTGGTAAAACTAATAAGTCCCCCATTGGCCAAGTCTCAAAACAGAGTTTCCTCATACAAAAAGTTCTTAACACTCAACCAAGCTTCCTTTATCTAAGTTTTAGAACTAAACTTCCGCCTACAACAAAATTGTTAAAAGTCAAGGAAATCTTTTCGGCCATATGTCAAAACAGAATCTTAATGTAATATATTTGCTAAAACCCAAGTTCTCGTTGGCCAAGTCTCAGGATAGAGTTCCCTCTCACAGAAAAGTTGTTAAAACTTAAACAAGTGTTCTCTATTTAAGTTTCAGGAAGATACAAAGAACGGGTTAAAACAAACGTTTTTTCTGGCCATGTTTTAGGACAACACTTCCACATACAAAGAAGTTAAAATTTAAATAAGTCCCCCACTGGCCAAGTCTCAGGACAGAGTTTCCTTATACAAACAGAAGCTGTTAACACTCAAACAAGCTTCCTTTAGCCAAGTAGCAGACAAAATTTCCGCATACAACAAAATTGTTAAAAGTCAAGGAAATCTTTTTGGTCATATTTCTAAACAGAACCTTATATGTAATATATTTGCTAAAACTCAAAGAAGTTCTCGTTGGCCAAGTCTCAGGACAGAATTCCCTCACACAGAAAAGTTGTTAAAACATAAACAAGTGTTCTCTAGCTAAGTTCCCGGAAGATACAAAGAAATGGTTAAAACAAACATTTTTTTCTGGTCATGTTTTAGGACAACATTTCCACATTGAAAGAAATTAAAACTTAAATAAGTCTCCCATTGGCCAAGTCTCAGGACAGGGTTTCCTCATACAAAAAAAAAGTTGTTAACAGTCAAACAAGCTTCCTTTAGCCAAGTTTCAGAAAAAATTTCCGCATACAACAAAATTGCTAAAAGTCAAAGAAATCTTTTTGGTCATGTTTCAAAACAGAACCTTACATGTAATATATTCGTTAAAACTCAAAGAAGTTCTCGTTGGCCAAGTCTCAGGATAAAGTTCCCTTACACAGAAAAGTTGTTAAAACTTAAACGTGTTCTCTAGCTAAGTTTCAGGAAGATACAAAAAAGTGGTTAAAACAAACGTTTTTTTTGGCCATGTTTTAGGACAACATTTCCACATACAAAGAAGTCAAAACTTAAATAAGTCCCATATTGGCCAAGTCTCAGGACAGAGTTTCCTCATACAAACAAAAGTTGTTAACACTCAAACAAGCTTCCTTTAGCCAAGTTTCAGACAAAATTTCCGCATACAACAAAATTGTTAAAAGTCAAGGAAATCTTTTTGGTCATATTTCAAAACAGAACCTTACATGTAGTGTATTTGTTAAAACTCAAAGAAGTTCTCGTTGGTCAAGTCTCAAAATAGAGTTTCCTCGTACAGAAAAAAGTTGTTAACACTCAAACAAGCTTCCTTTAGCCAAGTTCAGACAAAATTTCCGCTTACAACAAAATTGTTAAAAGTCAAGGAAATCTTTTGGTCATATTTCAAAACAGAACCTTACATGTAGTATATTTGTTAAAACTCAAGAAGTTCTCGTTGGCAAGTCTCAGGATAGAATTCCCTCACACAGAAAAGTTGTTAAAACTTAACAAGTGTTCTCTAGCTAAGTTTCAGGAAGATACAAAGAAGTGGTTAAAACAAACGTTTTTTTTTGGCCATGTTTTAGGACAACATTTCCACATACAAAGAAGTTAAAACTTAAATAAGTCCCCCATTGGCCAAGTCTCAGGACAGAGTTTCCTTACAAAAAAAGTTGTTAACACTCAAACAAGCTTCCTTTAGCCAAATTTCAGACAAAATTTCCGCATACAACAAAATTGTTAAAAGTCAAGGAAATCTTTTTGGCCATATTTCAAAACAGAATCTTACATGCAATATATTTGCTAAAACCCAAGTTCTCGTTGGTCAAGTCTCAAAATAGAGTTTCCTCATACAGAAAAGCTGTTAAAACTTAAACAAGTATTCTCTAGCTAAGTTTCAGGAAGATACAAAGAAGTGGTTAAAACAAACGTTTTTTCTGGCCATGTTTTAGGACAACATCCACATACAAAGAAGTTAAAACTTAAATAAGTCCCCCATTGGCCAAGTCTCAGGACAGAGTTTCCTCATACAAAAAAAGTTGTTAACACTCAAACAAGCTTCCTTTAGCCAAATTTCAGACAAAATTTCGCATACAACAAAATTGTTAAAAGTCAAGAAATCTTTTTGGCCATATTTCAAAACAGAACTTACATGTAATATATTTGCTAAAACCTCATCAGAATCTTTGTCATATTTACAGAACTTACATGATATATTTGTAAAACTCAAGTTCTCGTTGGCAAGTCTCAGGATAGAGTTCCTCCACAGAAAAGTTGTTAAAACTTAAACAAGTGTTCTCTAGCTAAGTTTCAGGAAGATACAAAGAAGTGGTTAAAACAAACGTTTTTTTTGGCCATGTTTTAGGACAACATTTCCACATACAAAGAAGTTAAAACTTAATAAGTCCCCCATTGGCCAAGTCTCAGGACAGAGTTTCCTCATACAAAAAAAGTTGTTAACACTCAAACAAGCTTCCTTTAGCCAAGTTTCAGACAAAATTTCCGCTACAACAAAATTGTTAAAAGTCAAGGAAATCTTTTTGGCCATATTACAAACAGAACCTTACATGTAATATATTTGCTAAAACCAAGTTCTCGTTGGTCAAATCTCAGATAGAGTTTCCTCACACAGAAAAGTGTTAAAACTTAAACAAGTGTTTCTCTAGCTAAGTTTCTAGGAAGATACAAAGAATGGTTAAAACAAACGTTTTTTTTGGCCATGTTTTAGGACAACATTTCCACATACAAAGAAGTTAAAACTTAATAAGTCCCCCATTGGCCAAGTCTCAGGACAGAGTTTCCTCATACAAACAAAAGTTGTTAACACTCAAACAAGCTTCCTTTAGCCAAGTTTCAGACAAAATTTCCGCTACAACAAAATTGTTAAAAGTCAAGGAAATCTTTTGGCCATATTCAAAACAGAACTTACACTAATATATTTGCTAAAACCCAAGTTCTCGTTGGTCAAGTCTCAAAATAGAGTTTCCTCATACAGAAAAGCTGTTAAAACTTAAACAAGTATTCTCTAGCTAAGTTTCAGGAAGATACAAAGAAGTGGTTAAAACAAACGTTTTTTTCTGGCCATGTTTTAGGACAACATTTCCACATACAAAGAAGTTAAAACTTAATAAGTCCCCCATTGGCCAAGTCTCAGACAGAGTTTCCTCATACAAACAAAAGTTGTTAACACTCAAACAAGCTTCCTTTAGCCAAGTTTCAGACAAAATTTCCGCATACAACAAAATTGTTAAAAGTCAAGGAAATCTTTTTGGCATATTTCAAAAAGAACCTTACATGCAATATATTTGTTAAACTCAAGAAGTTCTCGTTGGCCAAGTCTCAGAGATACAGAAAAGTGTTAAACTTTCTCTCTAATCATACAAAGAAGGTTAAAACAAACGTTTTTTTGCCATGTTTTACAACAACATACTTACTTAAATAAGTCCCCCATTGGCCAAGTCTCAGACAGAGTTTCTCATACAAAAAAAAGTTGTAACACTCAAACAAGCTTCCTTTACACAAGTTTCAGACAAAATTTCCCTACAACAAATTGTTAAAAGTCAAGGAAATCTTTTTGGCCATATTTCAAAAGAGAACCTTACATGCAATATATTTGTTAAAACTCAAAGAAGTTCTCGTTGGCCAAATCTCAGCAATAGAGTCCCTCACAAGAAAAGTTGTTAACAACTCTAAACAAGCTTCCTTCTAGCCTTAAGTTTCAGGACAAAATTTCCACTTACAACAAAATTGTTAAAAGTCAAGGAAATCTTTTTGGCCATATTTCAAACAGAACCTTACATGCAATATATTTGTTAAACTCAAGTTCTCGTTGGCAAGTCTCAGGATAGAGTTCCCTCACACAGAAAAGTTGTTAAAACTTAAACAAGTGCTCCTAGTAAGTTTCAGGAAGATACAAAGAAGTGGTTAAAACAAACGTTTTTTTTGGCCATGTTTTAGGACAACATTTCCACATACAAAGAAGTTAAAACTAAATAAGTCCCCCATTGGCCAAGTCTCAGACAGAGTTTCTCATACAAAAAAAAGTTGTAACACTCAAACAAGCTTCCTTACACAAGTTTCAGACAAAATTTCCGCTACAACAAAATTGTTAAAAGTCAAGGAAATCTTTTTGGCCATATTTCAAAAAGAACCTTACATGCAATATATTTGTTAAACTCAAGAAGTTCTCGTTGGCCAAGTCTCAGAGATACAGAAAATGTTACCTCTCAACATACAAGAAGGAAAAAAAGTTTTTTTTGCCATGTTTTACAACAACATACGAGTTACTTAAATAAGTCCCCCATTGGCCAAGTCTCAGACAGAGTTTCTCATACAAAAAAAAGTTGTAACACTCAAACAAGCTTCCTTACACAAGTTTCAGACAAAATTTCCCTTACAACAAATTGTTAAAAGTCAAGGAAATCTTTTTGGCCATATTTCAAAAAGAACCTTACATGCAATATATTTGTAAAACTCAAGAAGTTCTCGTTGGCCAAGTCTCAGATAGAGTCCCTCACATAGGTTTTTTCTGGCCATGTTTTAGGACAACATTTCCACATACAAAGAAGTTAAAATTTAAATAAGTCCCCCATTGGCCAAGTCTCAGGACAGAGTTTCCTCATGCAAACAAAAGTTGCTAACACTCAAACAAGCTTCCTTTAGCCAAGTTTCAGACAAAGTTTCCGCTTACAACAAAATTGCTAAAAGTCAAGGAGATCTTTTTGGCCATATTTCAAAACAGAATCTTACATGCAATATATTTGCTAAAACCCAAGTTCTCGTTGGTCAAGTCTCAGGATAGAGTTCTTTCACACAGAAAAGTTGTTAAAACTTGAACAAGTGTTCTCTAGCTAAGTTTCCGGAAGACACAAAGAAATGGTTAAAACAAACGTTTTTTTTTGGCCATGTTTTAGGACAACATTTCCACATAAAAAGAAGTTAAAACTTAAATAAGTCCCCCATTGGCCAAGTCTCAGGACAGAGTTTCCTCACACAAACAAAAGTTGTTAACACTCAAACAAGCTTCCTTTAGCCAAGTTTCAGACAAAATTTCCGCATACAACAAAATTATTAAAAGTCAAGGAAACCTCTTTGGTCATGTTTCAATACAGAACCTTACATGCAATATATTTGCTAAAACCCAAGTTCTCGTTGGCCAAGTCTCAAAATAGAGCTTCCTCATACAGAAAAGCTGTTAAAACTTAAACAAGTATTCTCTAGCTAAGTTTCAGAAAGATACAAAGAAGTGGTTAAAACAAACGTTTTTTTTTGGCCATGTTTTAGGACAACATTTCCACATACAAAGCAGTTAAAACTTATATAAGTCCCCCATTGGCCAAGTCTTAGAACAGTGTCCTCATGCAAACAAAAGTTGTTAACACTCAAGCAAGCTTCCTTTAGCTAAGTTCCAGACAAAATTTCCGCATACAACAAAATTGTTAAAAGTCAAGGAAATCTTTTTGGCCATATTTCAAAACAGAATCTTACATGCAATATATTTGCTAAAACCCAAGTTCTTGTTGGTCAAGTCTCAGGATAGAGTTCCCTCACACAGAAAAGTTGTTAAAACTTAAACCAGTGTGCTCTAGCTAAGTTTCATGAAAATACAAAGAAGTGGTTAAAATAAACGTTTTTTTTTAGCCATGTTTTAGGACAACATTTCCACACACAAAGAAGTGAAAACTTAAATAAGTCCCCCATTGGCCAAGTCTCAGGACAGAGTTTCCTCATGCAAACAAAAGTTGCTAACACTCAAACAAGCTTTCTTTAGCCAAGTTTCAGACAAAATTTCCGCATACAACAAAATTGTTAAAAGTCAAGGAAATCTTTTTGGTCATATTTCAAAACAGAACCTTACATGTAGTATATTTGTTAAAACTCTAAGAAGTTCTCGTTGGCTAAGTCTCAGGATAGAATTCCCTCACACAGAAAAGTTGTTAAAACTTGAACAAGTATTCTCTAGCTAAGTTTCAGGAAGATACAAAGAACGGGTTAAAACAAACGTTTTTTCTGGCCATGTTTTAGGACAACATTTCCACATACAAAGAAGTTAAAATTTAAATAAGTCCCCCATTGGCCAAGTCTCAGAACAGAGTTTCCTCATACAAGCAAAAGTTGTTAACACTCAAACAAGCTTCCTTTAGCCAAGTTTCAGACAAAATTTCCGCTTACAACAAAATTGCTAAAAGTCAAGGAAATCTTTTTGGTCATATTTCAAAACAGAACTTTACATGTAGTATATTTGCTAAAACCCAAGTTCTCGTTGGTCAAGTCTCAAAATAGAGTTTCCTCATACAGAAAAGCTGTTAAAACTTAAACAAGTATTCTCTAGCTAAGTTTCAGGAAGATAGAAGTGGTTAAAACAAACATTTTTTCTAGCCATGTTTTAGGACAACATTTCCACATACAAAGAAGTTAAAACTTATATAAGTCCCCCATTGGCCAAGTCTCAGAACAGAGTTTCCTCATACAAACAAAAGTTGTTAACACTCAAACAAGCTTCCTTTAGCCAAGTTCAGACAAAATTTCCGCTTACAACAAAATTGTTAAAAGTCAAGGAAATCTTTTGGTCATATTTCAAAACAGAACCTTACATGTAGTATATTTGTTAAAACTCTAAGAAGTTCTCGTTGGCAAGTCTCAGGATAGATTCCCTCACACAGAAAAGTTGTTAAAACTTGAACAAGTGTTCTCTAGCTAAGTTTCAGGAAGATACAAAGAAGTGGTTAAAACAAACGTTTTTTTTTGGCCATGTTTTAGGACAACATTTCCACATACAAAGAAGTTAAAACTTAAATAAGTCCCCCATTGGCCAAGTCTCAGGACAGAGTTTCCTCTTACAAAAAAAGTTGTTAACACTCAAACAAGCTTCCTTTAGCCAATTTCAGACAAAATTTCCGCATACAACAAAATTGTTAAAAGTCAAGGAAATCTTTTTGGCCATATTTCAAAACAGAATCTTACATGCAATATATTTGCTAAAACCCAAGTTCTCGTTGGTCAAGTCTCAAAATAGAGTTTCCTCATACAGAAAAGCTGTTAAAACTTAAACAAGTATTCTCTAGCTAAGTTTCAGGAAGATACAAAGAAGTGGTTAAAACAAACGTTTTTTCTGGCCATGTTTTAGGACAACATTTCCACATACAAAGAAGTTAAAACTTAATAAGTCCCCCATTGGCCAAGTCTCAGGACAGAGTTTCCTCATACAAACAAAAGTTGTTAACACTCAAACAAGCTTCCTTTAGCCAAGTTTCAGACAAAATTTCCGCATACAACAAAATTGTTAAAAGTCAAGGAAATCTTTTTGGTCATATTTCAAAACAGAACTTACATGCAATATATTTGTTAAAACCAAGAAGTTCTCGTTGGCCAAGTCTCAGGATAGAGTTCCTCACACAGAAAAGTTGTTAAAACTTAAACAGTGTTCTCTAGCTAAGTTTCAGGAAGATACAAAGAAGTGGTTAAAACAAACGTTTTTTTTTGGCCATGTTTTAGGACAACATTTCCACATACAAAGAAGTTAAAACTTAAATAAGTCCCCCATTGGCCAAGTCTCAGGACAGAGTTTCCTCATACAAACAAAAGTTGTTAACACTCAAACAAGCTTCCTTTAGCCAAGTTTCAGACAAAATTTCCGCTTACAACAAAACTGTTAAACATCAAGGAAATCTTTTTGGCCATATTTCAATACAGAACCTTACATGCAATATATTTGCTAAAACCCAAGTTCTCGTTGGTCAAGTCTCAGGATAGAGTTGTTTCACACAGAAAAGTTGTCAAAACTTAAACCAGTGTTCTCTAGCTAAGTTTCATGAAGATACAAAGAAGTGGTTAAAACAAACGTTTTTTTTTGGCCATGTTTTAGGACAACATTTCCACATACAAAGAAGTTAAAACTTAAATAAGTCCCCCATTGGCCAAGTCTCAGGACAGAGTTTCCTCATACAAACAAAAGTTGTTAACACTCAAACAAGCTTCCTTTAGCCAAGTTTCAGACAAAATTTCCGCTTACAACAAAATTGTTAAACATCAAAGAAATCTTTTTGGCCATATTTCAATACAGAACCTTACGTGCAATATATTTGCTAAAACCCAAGTTCTCGTTGGTCAAGTCTCAGGATAGAGTTCTTTCACACAGAAAAGTTGTTAAAACTTAAACCAGTGTTCTCTAGCTAAGTTTCATGAAGATACAAAGAAGTGGTTAAAACAAACGTTTTTTTTTGGCCATGTTTTAGGACAACATTTCCACATACAAAGAAGTTAAAATTTAAATAAGTCCCCCACTGGCCAAGTCTCAGGACAGAGTTTCCTCATACAAACAAAAGTTGTTAACACTCAAACAAGCTTCCGTTAGCCAAGTTTCAGACAGAAGTTCCGCATACAACAAAATTATTAAAAGTCAAGGAAACCTCTTTGGTCATGTTTCAATACAGAACCTTACATGTAGTATATTTGTTAAAACTCTAAGAAGTTCTCGTTGGCCAAGTCTCAGGATAGAGTTCCCTCACACAGAAAAGTTGTTAAAACTTAAACCAGTGTGCTCTAGCTAAGTTTCATGAAAATACAAAGAAGTGGTTAAACAAACGTTTTTTTTTTGGCCATGTTTTAGGACAACATTTCCACATACAAAGAAGTTAAAACTTAACTAAGTACCCCCATTGGCCAAGTCTCAGGACAGAGTTTCCTCATACAAATAAAAGTTGTTAACAGTCAAACAAGCTTCCTTTAGTCAAGTTTCAGACAAAATTTCCGCATACAACAAAATTGTTAAAAGTCAAGGAAATCTTTTTGGTCATATTTCGAAACAGAACCTTACATGTAGTATATTTGTTAAAACTCTAGGAAGTTCTCGTTGGCCAAGTGTCAGAATAGAGTTCCCTCACACAGAAAAGTTGTTAAAACCTAAACTAGTGTTCTCTAGCTAAGTTTCATGAAGATACAAAGAAGTGGTTAAAACAAACGTTTTTTTTTTGGCCATGTTTTAGGATAACATTTTCACATACAAAGAAGTTAAAATTTGAATAGGTCCCCCACTGGCCAAGTCTCAGGACAGAGTTTCCTCATACAAACAAAAGTTGTTAACACTCAAACAAGCTTCCGTTAGCCAAGTTTCAGACAAAATTTCCGCATATAACAAAATTATTAAAAGTCAAGGAAATCTTTTTGGCCATATTTTAAAACAGAATCTTACATGCAATATATTTGCTAAGACTCAAGTTCTCGTTGGTCAAATCTCAAAATAGAGTTTCCTCATACAGAAAAGCTGTTAAAACTTAAACAAGTATTCTCTAGCTAAGTTTCAGGAAGATAGAAGTGGTTAAAACAAACATTTTTTCTAACCATGTTTTAGGACAACATTTCCACATACAAAGAAGTTAAAACTTATATAAGTCCTCCATTGGTCAAGTCTCAGAACAGAGTTTCCTCATACAAACAAAAGTTGTTAACACTCAAACAAGCTTCCTTTAGCCAAGTTTCAGACAAAATTTCCGCATACAACAAAATTGTTAAAAGTCAAGGAAATCTTTTTGGCCATATTTCAAAACAGAATCTTACAGGCAATATATTTGCTAAAACCCAAGTTCTCGTTGGTCAAGTCTCAGGATAGAGTTCCCTCACACAGAAAAGTTGTTAAAACTTAAACCAGTGTCTCTAGCTAAGTTTCAGGAAGATACAAAGAACGGTTTTGGCCATGATTTAGGACAACATTTCTACATACAAAAAAGTTAAATAAGTCTCCCATTGGTCAAGCCTCAGGACAGAGTTTCCTCATACAAAAAAAAAGTTGTTAACACTCAAACAAGCTTTCTTTAGCCAAGTTTCAGACAGAATTTCCGTATACAACAAAATTGTTGAAAGTCAAGGAAACCTTTTTGGCCATGTTTCAAAACAGAATCTTAACGTAATATATTTGCTAAAACCCAAGTTCTCGTTGGTCAAGTCTCAATATAAAGTTTCCTCATATAGAAAAGTTGTTAAAACTTAACCAAGTGTTCTCTATTTAAGTTTCAGGAAGATACAACGGGTTAAAACAAACGTTTTTTCCTGGCCATGTTTTAGGACAAAATTTTCACATACAAAGAAGTTAAATAAGTCCCCAATTGGCCAAGTCTCAGGACAGAGTTTCCTCATACAAAAAAAAAGTTGTTAACACTCAAACAAGCTTACTTTAGCCAAGTTTCAGACAAAATTTCCGCATACAACAAAACTGTTAAAAGTCAAGGAAATCTCTTTGGCTATATTTCAAAACAGAATCTTACATGCAATATATTTGTTAAAACTCAAAGATGTTCTCGTTAGCCAAGTCTCAGGACAGAGTTCCCTCATACAGAAAAGCTGTTAAAACTTAAACAAGTATTCTCTAGCTAAGTTTCAAGAAGATAGAAGTGGTTAAAACAAACATTTTTTCTGGCCATGTTTTAGGACAACATTTCCACTTACAAAGAAGTTGTTAAAACTCAAATAAGTCCCCCATTGGCCACGTCTCAGAACAGAATTTCCTCATACAAAAAAAAAGTTGTTAACACTCAAACAAGCTTCCTTTAGCCAAGTTTCAGACAAAATTTCCGCATACAACAAAATTGTTAAAAGTCAAGGAAATCTTTTTGGCCATATTTCAAAACAGAATCTTACATGCAATATATTTGCTAAAACCCAAGTTCTCGTTAGTCAAGTCTCAAAATAGAGTTTCCTCATACAGAAAAGCTGTTAAAACTTAAACAAGTATTCTCTAGCTCAGTTTCAAGAAGATAGAAGTGGTTAAAACAAACATTTTTTCTGGCCATGTGTTAGGACAACATTTCCACCTACAAAGAAGTTAAAACTTATATAAATCCCCCATTGGCCAAGTCTCAGAACAGAGTACCCTCATACAAACAAAAGTTGTTAACACTCAAGCAAGCTTCCTTTAGCCAAGTTTCAGACAAAATTTCCGCATACAACAAAATTGTTAAAAGTTAAGGAAATCTTTTTGGTCATATTTCAAAACAGAGCCTTATATGTAATATATTTGCTAAAACCCAAGTTCTCGTTGGTCAAGTCTCAAAATAGAGTTTCCTCATACAGAAAAGCTGTTAAAACTTAAACAAGTATTCTCTATCTAAGTTTCAGGAAGATACAAAAAAGTGGTTAAAACAAACGTTTTTTCTGGCCATGTTTTAGGACAACATTTCCACATACAAAGAAGTTAAAACTTAAATAAGTCCCCCATTGGCCAAGTCTCAGAACAGAGTGTCCTCATACAAACAAAAGTTGTTAACACTCAAACAAGCTTCCTTTAGCCAAGTTTCAGACAAAATTTCCGCATACAACAAAATTGTTAAAAGTCAAGGAAATCTTTGTGGCCATATTTCAAAACAGAACCTTACATGCAATATATTTGTTAAAACTCAAAGATGTTCTCGTTAGCCAAGTCTCAGGACAGAGTTCCCTCACACAGAAAAGTTGTTAAAACTTAAACAAGTGTTCTCTAGCTAAGTTCTAGGAAGATACAAAGAAGTGATTAAAACAAATGTTTTTTTCTGGCCATGTTTTAGGACAACATTTTCACATACAAAGAAGTTAAAATTTAAATAGGCCCCCTACTGGCCAAGTCTCAGGACAGAGTTTCCTCATACAAACAAAAGTTGTTAACACTCAAACAAGCTTCCTTTAGCCAAGTTTCAGATAAAATTTCCGCATACAACAAAATTGTTAAAAGTCAAGGAAATCTTTTTGGATATATTTCAAAACAGAATCTTACATGCAATATATTTGCTAAAACCCAAGTTCTCGTTGGTCAAGTCTCAAAATAGAGTTTCCTCATACAGAAAAGCTGTTAAAACTTAAACAAGTATTCTCTATCTAAGTTTCAGGAAGATACAAAAAAGTGGTTAAAACAAACGTTTTTTCTGGCCATGTTTTAGGACAACATTTCCACATACAAAGAAGTTAAAACTTAAATAAGTCCCCCATTGGCCAAGTCTCAGAACAGAGTTTCCTCATACAAACAAAAGTTGCTAACACTCAAACAAGCTTCCTTTAGCCAAGTTTCAAATAAAATTTCCGCATAG
>NW_019211466.1:72500-87158 GCF_002443255.2 Varroa destructor | reverse complement strand
ATCAGCATAAACCGAAATAGCTAACAATGTCCATAAACACAACTTCGGTCATCATCCAGACAGACACGAAGTCCATCCGGCGACAACACAATGTCATAAATACTTCTACTGTCAACCTGACTGGATCAACCTTCAGAGCCATCCCTTCTCCCAAAGTTACAGAACTATTTTGCCGACTTCCCTTACCTACATTAATCTAGACACTAAAGGCTTCGCACCTTGGAGACCTGCTGCGGATATTAGTACGGACTGCCACCAAGATAATCACCACGCTCAAATTTTCAAGGACCAAAGGAATCAACTAAACTACTCTAATATGAGCAGCTTTATGTCACCCTTACCCATATCTCAAATTTACTTCATTCCATGGGTACCAGTAACTTCCAGGTTCAGGAATATTAGCCTGATTCCCTTTCGCTTATAGTGATAACACATTATTACACACATTCAACACATTTTTCATCATAAGCTTAGGACCGACTGACCCACGATCAACTACTGTTCACCTAGAACCCATCCCCAACTTCAGTGCTCAAGGTTTTCAATTGAGTACTTGCTACTACCATCAAGATCTGCACATGTGACAGCTCCAGATTGCTTCACAGCAACATCCTTCGATGCTATCACATTACCTTCCTACTCTCTGAGCGCTCCGGTGCGTCACACGTCAGAGGTTGAGTATAAGTACAATGCCATCCATTTTTGGGGCTAGTTGCTTTGGCAGGTGAGTTGTTACACACTCCTTAGCGGATTCTGACTTCCATGGCCACCGTCCTGCTGTCTTCAGCAACTAACACCCTTTATATATCTCATGCGCATTTCAGCTTTTGGCACTTTAACCCAACAATTGGTTCAACCCACAGCGCCAGTTCTGCTTACCAAAAATGGCCCACTAAGCATACTTATTTAGCAGTGTTCTTCAATCGAGAAATAACACTCACACCCATTAAAAGTTTGAGAATAGGTTGAGGCTATATACGCCCCAATACCTCTAATCATCCGCTTTACGGGATGAAACTAAACGTGTACGCTAGCTATCCTGAGGGAAACTTCGGAAGGAACCACCTATTAGATGGATCGATTAGTCTTTCGCCCCTATACCCAGATCAGGTTATCGATTTGCACGTCAGAATAACTTCAGACATCCACCAGAGTTTCCTCTGGCTTCATCTTGACTAGGCATAGGTCACCATCTTTCGGGTCTCAAACATCACGCTTGTAGTCTACAAATGCCAGAAAGCATAAGTAGCTCATCGTTTAATCATGGTACAACCACAAATAGCAATAGCTTTGCATTTCACTTCGCCTTCGGGTGTTAAGACCCAATGACTCGCGTGCCATTTGAACTCCTTGGTCCGTGTTTCAAGACTGGTCAAATAACTAATGCTAACCATTGATGGCGGACTGCTTACCTAGAGTAACATGCTCACCGCAACAAGGAATAAACCAAATCGCAGATACAGCAGTTACATTTAGTAAACGCAGGCCGTAGCTGTCCCACAGCTAAACTACACCGGCTAGATGACGCCCAACACAGAACATCGCACTACGTACGAGCTGTCCCATATCGATGCCGCAGCGGCATAGTTTCTCAATGAATGAGTGTGCACTAGTGCACAGAGTCTCTGGCAGGGCAAACCAAGAGCAATCGGTTGAATGGACAACTTACGCTCAAGGCATCACATAACCAACTACCCTGTTGATAGGCACACCACTTTACAGCACAGTTATCTGTTTTACTCACTATGGTTTCACGTACTGTTGAACTCTCTCGTCAGAGTTCTTTTCAACTTTCCCTCATGGTACTTGTTCGCTATTAGTCCCTTCATATATTTAGCTTTTGATGAAATTTACCACCATCTTTAAGTTGTACTCTCAAACAACTAGACTCTCTAGAGCTTCGGTTCCACAGGATAGTACAACCACACAGGCTTTTCACCTTCTCTGAGCACCCACTCAATAATAATTAAGCTGTACTCCTATTAAACACAAAACACTTTTACACCTCATTTCTTATTGTACAAAACATAAGAATTGGCAATAGGCTTAGTTCCAGTTCACTCGCAGCTACTATGGAAATCTCATTTGATTTCTTTTCCTCCGCTTATTGATATGCTTAAGTTCATCGGGTAGTCACACTTGATTTCAGATAAACATAACATACAGATGTTTATTATCACCCTTGTGATCAAAGATAATTTTTACTATTACTACTAAGTAATAGTAACTACTAATATATACTAATATATACTGAAACAAATGTAGCATAGATACAAGTGCATCCATACTAAAATTTTCATTCAAAAACACAATGCTCACACAACTTCACAACTCACATCAATTTCCACAAATTACTATGTTTTTCTTCGATTTAAGGACTAAGTGATCCCCCATAATGAGTCTTGTGATGTCTTCTTCTCGATAGCACAACTCTGAAAAATGCTGTCGAACCGAACAGTGTCGGCGACGCGCGACTAACTCTAACGAGTGAGACCGCGATCCTTAGTCAATAATATATAACATACAGCTATAAACACCTCTGCCATGAACATTCGTTGTGAACAAGCATTCACGACATAGACATCATACAACGACCATTCGCTCATGTGAGTGAATGGATTTTGAATCAGTAATGATCCTTCCGCAGGTTCACCTACGGAAACCTTGTTACGACTTTTACTTCCTCTAAATGATCAAGTTTGATCTTCATTGCAATACAGGCACGTACAAAGTACATACCCGTCTACTCAGATGATCTCACTAAACCATTCAATCGGTAGTAGCGACGGGCGGTGTGTACAAAGGGCAGGGACGTAATCAGTACTAGCTAATGACTAGCACTTACTGGGAATTCCTCGTTCAAGGGGCACAATTGCAATCCCCTATCCCCATTAAGAAAAACATTCAATGATTACCAGCCTCGTTAAAGACTGGGAAACTCATTTTGTCTCTCAATGTAGCGCGCGTGCGGCCCCGAACATCTAAGGGCATCACAGACCTGTTATTGCTCTGTTTCAAAGTGTTAAACACACTTGATCCCATTAAGGAACCTCACGGAAGACAAGATTCCGTGTGTTATTTAATAGGCTAGAGTCTCGTTCGTTATCGGAATTAACCAGACAAATCACTCCACCAACTAAGAACGGCCATGCACCACCATCCACCAAATCAAGAAAGAGCTATCAATCTGTCAATCCTTCTAGTGTCAGGACCAGGTAAGTTTTCCCGTGTTGAGTCAAATTAAGCCGCAGGCTCCACTCCTGGTGGTGCCCTTCCGTCAATTCCTTTAAGTTTCAGCTTTGCAACCATACTTCCCCCATAACCCTACTTTGGTTTCCCGTGGCCTCTCACTTAGTCGTAAGACATACGTAAGCAAATTGCTAGTTGGCATAGTTTATGGTTAGAACTAGGGCGGTATCTGATCGCCTTCGAACCTCTAACTTTCGTTCTTGATCAATGAAAACATTCTTGGCAAATGCTTTCGCAGTAGTTCGTCTTGCTGTGGTCTAAGAATTTCACCTCTCTCACAACAATACGAATGCCCCCAACAGTTCCTTTCAATCATTTCATCGTTCAAAAACCAACAAATAGAACAACAACATATTCCATCATTCCATGCATTTATATCCAAGTAACACACTTGCTTTAAGCACTCTAATTTAATCAAAGTGATATTTGATAACTCTTATAAGCCAAGCAATGAAGTCGGCAAAAACAGTTACCTATATTTGCGCTCAACAAACGGTGCCCCAACAGGGACTAGTGTAAGCCAAGGCAAGTTTTCAAACTACGAGCTTTTTAGACGCAACAATTTTAATATACGCTATTGGAGCTGGAATTACCGCGGCTGCTGGCACCAGACTTGCCCTCCAATAGTTCCTCGTTAAAGGATTTAGAATGTACTCATTCCAATTACGAAGCCTCATAAGAGTCCCGCATTGTTATTTTTTGTCACTACCTCCCCGTGCCGGGATTGGGTAATTTGCGCGCCTGCTGCCTTCCTTAGATGTGGTAGCCGTTTCTCAGGCTCCCTCTCCGGAATCGAACCCTAATTCCCCGTTACCCGTTACAACCATGGTAAACATATAATATACCATCGACAGTTGATAGAGCAGATACTTTGAAGGAATAGCACCAGCTTTATGCTGAAATGCTCGGCAAAGTTATTCAGAGTCATCACCAGAAGTCCGAAGACATGGTTTGCACTAATAAAAGCACATCCAGCAAGCTGAACGTATATGCATGTATTAGCTCTAGAATTACCACAGTTATCCAATTAACAAAACACATCCTATGAAATTATAACTGATTTAATGAGCCATTCGCGGTTTCACCATTCATAGGTATGAACTTAAACATGCATGGCTTAATCTTTAAGACAAGCATATGACTACTGGCAGGATCAACCAGTTTTACTTTATCTATAGTAAATTATAGATACTGTATATTCGTACTGCTAGCCACGTTCGGCACACATGACTTCTGCATATATATGTTGTTTTTACAACCTTACAATGCGCTTCCACTATGCCAAAAATCATAGTCCTCTTATGCGAGCATTGTCACTGTACATCCTCATCTCACGGTTCCGCTGCGAGCACATTTCATGTAACATGAAATCTCGCCTTGTAACATCTCCACCGCCATATTAGCAGCCTGTGCCTAATACTTGTGTCTCACCTGGCGATTTTAAAACAAAATAGGACTGTCCCATCACTACCAAGCAGCTCACAAGTCAACTGGTGGGAGGTGTACGTCGATTCATCACCGGTATCGGCATTTTTGTCTCAAACAGAGCAAAATCGAAGATGAAAAGTGCTTCTCTTTCCACGTTCTCTCTCCGTCGCTCTCCGCTCTGACCGTTCGCGCTATCAGCAACACAGCCAGTAAAAGGAGAGCGGTTGTAACAGAGGCAATTCTAATGCTAAACAACGAATTCTTGTTTTGTTTATATTAAATCGATAGTCGTGTAATATATAAAAAGATTATCAAAAATAGCGTTCATAGAGCGGCAGCATAAAACGCCATTTAGCAGCAGTATCGATCGCAACAGCGTCGCCGACCCGGTAACGATATAAAAATATAGAAATGTCGTTATTAATAAACTGATTGGACTATGAAAATAGTTGTTTATTATACCCTTTTATGACTAGATTTATGAAAAGCGAGGTATTACATGTATACAAATAATGAACGTCATTAAATATTTTCGTCCTTTTATTAAAAAGGAGTAATCGCTAGCATATACAATGCTACCATGCATGCACGATCCAAGATCCTGGCTTTGTAGGAATACGCGATTTCAACGTTGAGTTTGAGTGGGATTCATTTTATGATCCTGTCAATAACAGTATTGCTAAGTTAGCCGGCCATCATGCCGCTACTGTTACTGTGTTATAAGAAATGACGTATTACGTGGATACGAATAATGAACGTTATTAGCTATCTTGTCCTTTTTATTACAAACAAGTTATACAATATTAGCATGCACGCAGTATCCAATATGAATTGCTTTATGTTGAAAAGTTTGTAGTTTACAATCATTTTAATGTTAGTATTATACTTTCATATATTGACACCTAGATTAAGACTATCAGAGAAGATACTATGTTGCCTGTGTTCGTTGACTGTATCAAGTTAATCAGTAATGTACTAACTAACACAAGCAGTACTTGTTGCTGTCATCCGGTTTTACCACCACTATTATTCTGGCTTTATTGTTTAAAAAATATGTTAGGAGAGTATTTTTGCAAAAAAAAAAGATTTGTATAGAGTTTTCGTAGTTTCGTGAATACGAAAAATTATGATTTCTAAAAAATTCGCAGTGCTGATCGTGCTTAGTGCTGTTGTTAGAGCGAATGTTTTACTGCTAGCGTTTAATTATTGTATTCGATCTGATAATGACACAAAATATTGAAATGTAATTACTGATGAACGGATTGCCTATTACTTATTATGCTCTTTCATGACTAGAGTGCTACAAAACATTATATAGTTATCTTATAACACTTTTTTCCCGAGTACAGAAACAGCATAAAATTTGGCTATCTAATTCACTTTAGGGGAATTCTCTGAAACAGCGGAAAGAGACATCGATAAACGAAGAATTTTTCTACTTAGCCAAATTATGTTCACAAAATAATCATTACGCTGCTTGGACCGCACAATGTTGAACGGGGTGATTAAATGCAATGCACAAGCAGTGGCGGCGGCTATGCGCCAAAGTGCGCCTATTTGCGAACGAAGTCTAGCCATGCTTTAATATAGTTACATCTACGTATTTCATTTATTTATGTTTATTTATACATTTACTTTTATTTATACAAATATTAATTTTAATAATTAACAAATATTACGACTATTTATTTTTGCAGGGACGGAAAACGTCCTGCCGTGTTTTTGCCGCTGAAGGTTAAGGATTCTGCGTAACACGGCAGCGACCTTCTACAGACAGAGAGCATAACGATATGCAAACGGTCCTGCGTATGAAAAAATAATTACATATGGGTCAATGTCTTGCCAACTCCGACATATAGTTGTCGAGTATATAGTTGAATCGAAAGATAGTTTGTAACTTGTGAGTGGGGTTTGACATCGTATGATTAATTGGAGTACAACAGTATAGCATACGAACAATTACTGGCAATATTTTGTAACTATACATTGCAGTCTTGCTGGTCGGAAAACTCATTTACATAATAGCAACATATACAAGGTATTGTTTCTTTTCACATCTAAACTCAGCAGCCTTGATTTTTTGTATTTTTGGCCTTGAAGGTATGTTAGAAAAAGTCATAGGTTCAAAATGTCCTGTCACATGCCACTTCGTTGTCCAGACTAGTTCAGCTAAGCTTGTCTACCCACACATCTCCATCATCAAAGGTAGTAGAAAAAAGGCAACTTCTCTTTGCAGGTATATGTATTTGCTTGTGTATAGGCCGCAACAGCAGCAGAGAACAAGTAACGGTAGTAAATGCGGCTCGCCTATGACTCAACAGCGATTATGGATTATCAAACTAACACAAGCTGTTGTTGGAGCTTCTTCATGACTAGAGTTCCACAAAATATTGTATAGTTATCTTATAGCACCTCTTTCCCGAGTACAGAAATAGCATAAAATTTGGCTATCTAATTTACTTTTGGGGCATTCCGTGAAACAGCGGAAAGAGACATCGATAAACAAAGAATTTTTCTCTTTAACGAAAATAATTTTTTTTAGTTGCACAATATTGAACAGGATACCCAAATGCAATGCACGAGCAGTGGCTTTTATTTATATAAACTATTATATATATAAGGGTGTTCCATTTATTTGATGTCTATACGTGAATTTTTTTACGTTTTTTTTTATTCGTGTATATTTCTACATATATTTTTATACGTGAACAAAAAACCTACGGCCACTGCAATGTGCTCACCAAACTAATACCAGTCATTTAGATTTACCACCATCATTTTTCTGGCTTTTTCTTAAAAATATTAATATATGTTGAGGCAATCAGTAAAAATTATATCTAATTACAACAACTAGATTTTGAAGACAGAAGTAGAAAATGTCGCACTGTTTTAAGGTTTTTTTAAGCCGGCGTTTAATGCTAGCAAATGTGGCTAATCGACAAATAACAGCAATTTACGTTTATATACTATATTCACATACGGAAATTAATGGTATTCCATCCCGGCAACAAGCCAATTAGTTTATCGCAAACAGCAAACGCCCAATACGAAGACAAGTCTCATTAGATCGCAGTATGGCAACTGCTCTACAAATTACAACAATTCGATTGATAAAAGTCATTTGCAGATTGTCTTCATTTCAATTTGCTCATATTGCTCAGTTATGCACTCGCACAACTATTTAATAAACAATACACATCCCAGACACTAATGTTATGGACTCTGGATTGGATTCTGACATAGAGGCGCTCAGTTATAATCTATTAGATGGTAGTTTAGTGCTTTATATATATATATTAAAAAAAAAATAGAAATGTCGTTATTAATGAACTGATTGGACTATGAAAATAGTTTTAGTCATTTATTATACTCTTTTATGGCTAGATTTATGAAAAGCGAGGTATTATATGTATACAAATAATGAACGTCATTAAATATTTTCGTCCTTTTATTAAAAAGGGGTAATCGCTAGCATTTACAATGCTATCATAAATGCAGGATCCAAGATCCTGGCTTTGTAGGAATACGCGAGTTTGAGCGGTATTCATCTTATGATTGTCAGACTCTCTTAATCGGTCACCAGACTCTCCCAGTCCGTCTCCGGACCCTTCTAAATAGTTCCCGGAATCAATTGTCAGACTCTCCTAGTGAGGTTTCCTAGACTCCGGTTTGTAAATCTAATCAGTCAAATAAAATAAACAAATTAAACTAACACGTTTTGCTACAAGTTAATTTTGTGCTGCTGTTGCGGTTTTGCAGCTGGTAATATTAACTTCCTTTTATTGACGCAGGAAAGTCTTACTCGATTATGTTGTCGTTTTCTTGCCGCTACTATTGTAACTGGCTGGTAATACCAACCTGCTGACAATCTCTGCCGATCATAAAAACTAGATACGACTTCGCTGGTGTGTTGGAGACGGGAAGGGTGAGAAGCCGGGCAACGGCGCCGCTATTAGTTTAGTTGTTTGAGTACTTGGTTATGTAGTTTGGACATAGTACAGCTATACGCAGATCAGTTTGTTTTATTTAAAGAATTGACGATATAGCACAGCTATCATGTGGGGAATTTACAGGGGGGTACAACACTAATACCAGTTAAACGGGACTATATCATTAATACCTCCACTTGAATCAGCTGATATGGGTGTTTGTCTATGCTTTGCTTTTAGACTTAACCTGTAAGATGGGGTTACGGGTTAATTTATGTGGTTACGGTCAAATACAATTGCTGAAACTGTGCTCTAGTGCCTAATGAATAGCGATAACGAGAGATCTCTTGACCTTTCGCTCTGTAATGTAATGCATTACGAGCAGGGGAGGAGGAGAAGGGCGTAATTTGATTACTACGCTTTATCCAAGTAATACAGTAGCACTATATTTGTGCTATATACGAAATGCTTCGGTCACTATAAAAAGTAATATTTCGCATCATTTTGAGGATGCTATCGGCGAACTATTACATGAAAACAAAATGTGAAGTATCTGTAAGGTAAGCTTACGGCCTGCCAGGGTCGGCCCATTGGCTAACATATTCTGTCTGAAGCATATTACCAACCAGTTCTGCAACTATGCCTGCGAACAAGTGCGGGTTGAATGTGAGGGTGGTACATAATTTATAAAACCAGGGTAAACTAACCTAGGTAAACTAAAACAAGAAAGATTGGGTTGTCGTTCACCATGTCGCCATTCCGCTTGTTAGCTCGCTGCTGACTGCAGTTGCTCCAACCACAGCGAAGATCGTATATCACAGGCGTACGGCGGCGTCTTTCTATCGTATTCTACCTTACCTTTATCAACAGGCATTCAATGAGTACTAGCACCAGTAATAGTAGTACTGGTAGCACTCATCATGTTGCCTTGCTTGTGTATAGGCCGCAACAGGACATTCGTTAGTGATTCACTACACGTTGCAAGCGCATGCGACGGTAGTAAATGCGATTATGGACTGAATGTTTAACATGCAAAGCGTTTTTGAAAACAAATTAACCATTTGTTGACCATCGTAATGTGCTTATCAAACTAACACAACCAGTTTATCTGGTTGTACCACCACTATTGTGACATATGGGTCTTGCCAATGCGACGAGACCGGCCGCGTCACGGAATGCCATTTTTTACCTACGTTAGTCCTGCAGATCCGGTCGTATTGATTCGTTTCATGAAATGAGCTATCATCATGCCAAGGGTCGTAAGCTATCCAGTAGACTTCAGCCTGCCCGTGTTACTGGCTGGTCTATCTTTTGCCAGCCTTTTGCCAGTCGAATCGATAGTCGCATGTGTGCATAACGACTGTGTTCAGTTTCATCGACCAGGAATGTGAGCCATGGCTAACAATCGCAACAGGTTGTTATGTTTCTTTTATGCTCCCTATTGAGTTTGGGTGACGCTGCATGAAAACTATCGACCAAAAACGACCATGTTATCTTTCCCCGCGTCGTTAGGCCACTGATATATTTCCTAACCATATTTCCTCATACATAAACGCATACATTTTTTAAGCCGCATAAAGTTTTTTAAACCGGCGTTTAATGTTAGCAAATGTGGCTAATCCAAAAAATTATAAATATAATTAATGGTATTACATCCCAGCAATTAGCTGCTGCGAATCCATTTCCTGGTATTAGATGTCGGGTACAAATGCCCGGACATTCTCGTCCTCCGTAAGTGCGTGGATTTTCCCATTGCTGCTGCCATTTGTTCATTGTATCCTCACGTGCCCTTATGTTGTCGGTGGAATCATTCTTTGTCGTCGTTCAGCTCTTTCTATGGTAAGCAAATCCCATGGAACCATTTTGGCCAATACTAGGAGTGCTTCGATTGACACAGTTTGTACGCTCTGGCCACTCGTATTACTACAATTCTTTGTGCAGCCAGCAGTATTCTCTATTGACTTTTGTCTCAGCACCATTTCTGCCCATACAGAACCTGCATATAGTGCTCTAGCTTCAGCTACTGAGGCCAGCAGTCTTCGGCTACCCTCAGAGCTCCTCCCATTCTGGGCAGTATTCTCGACAAATTGAGGGCTGCTCTTTCTGCCTTTTTAGCGGCATGTTTAATATGCTCCCTTCCAGTCATTGCAGTGTCAATTATTACTCCAAGGTATTTCGCCCTTTTCTGAATGTTAATTTGAGCATTACCCAGATATATTTCTATATCTGTGGTCTTCTTTTTCCCAGTTAGGTATAATGCTTCTGTCTTCTCCGCGGCTAGCCGTAGATAATGTTCTTCCATCGACCGTTCTATGATCTGGAGGGAGTCATTAGCTTTGTTCTCCAGTTCCACCCCTGTCCGGGCTCTGATTATGAGAGCTAGGTCATCTGCATATGCTATGGTCTCTACCCCCTCCGGCAGTCCCGTTTTTTGCAGAACGCTGCGTAGGCTAGATTCCACAGTATTGGACCGAGGACCAACCCCTGTGGGACTCCTGCTGTGACCGTATATCTTGCCCCATCCGCTATTAGTATTCTCTTCTCTAAGTATGAACTGATAGTCCTGCGTAGATACTTAGAGATATTCTTTTCTTCCAGTGCTTCCATTAATTTTCCTCAGTTCATGCTATTAAAAGCATTTCTGACATCCAGTAGGATTAGTGGCACGAAGTTCCCTGGTCTTTAGTGTGCTTCTCATCTCTTCCCTCGCTAGCCTGAGGACTTTGTCCACAGCTGGCATCGTGGAACGGTGCTTCCTAAAGCCGTATTGCGTCTCCGACAATGCCTCCTTATTTCAATCTCCTTGTTCAGTCTGTTTACTATTATGCGTTCAATAGCTTTTGCTGCTGTATTTAGAAGACAGATTGGTCGAAATGCCGTAGGACCTGTCTTATTTCCGGGTTTTGGAATCAGGACTAAGTTTGCTTCCTCCATATATCCGGGAATTTTCCTCTCCGCAGTATGTCTTCGCCAATTTTTGTAATATCCTTGGCCACCTTTTGATCAACATCTTGACTACTTCCGGTGGGACTCCGTCGGACTCTGGTGCTTTCCCTGCTGCTATTTTGTTTCCTGCTTCTGTTATTTCTTCCAGAGTTACTTCGGGGATGTCTCTTTTATCTACCTCAATCGTTGTTTCATCCCTCCTTGGTTGCATAGGAAATAGGTTCCTTACGCTTTCATCACTATGTCTGGGGGGATTGGTGGTGATCTTTTCTTTATTTTGTCCATTACTATTTGATAAGGGAGTCCGGAAACTGTTTCTATGAGTTTTTTTCCAGGATTTTCCCTTATTATGTCGTATACGTTGTCTAGTTTGTTTCGGGCTTCCTGGTATTCCCGGAGTTGTTGTGTCGCTCTTTGATCTGTTTCCGGTTGAAGATTGTTCTGCGTCTCTGCCACTTCTTGTTCTTGTGTATGTACGCCTTTTCCTCACGCATATTTTCCTAAGATTTGCAATTTCCTTATTCCACCAGTGTTTTGGGCGTGGTGGCGTCGATCTATGGGCGGTTGCCGATCAGCTTTTGTACATGCAACAATCATAAGCTGACTGAATTGTTGCGCTTCTTCTGTATCCCTCCAGTTCCGGTTTCGCTTACCATAATTTGCTCGCACTTTCTGTCTAATTCTCTTCGCAGTATTGGGAGGTCTAATTTCCTGGCTTGCCATCTTCTCGTCTTTCTCTTGTTCCTTCCTGTGGTCTTGTTTGCTCGACTTGGAAAAATATGTAGTGGTGGTCACACCACTTTCTTCTTCTCCAAGACTCTCCACCCTGTTGTGAACGCTGCTGCCACGTTGTTTACCAATGTATGTCTATGTGTGATGGGTAACCACCGTGTTCACAAGTAGGAGCCTCTCATCTTAAGCACTGCCAGTCCCTCTGTTGCCATCCACTCTAGGGTCGCTATTCCTCTTCGGTCGTTACTTCTGCTGCGCCATACTACATTCTTTGAGTTAAAATCTCCTGTGACAATAATCTTTTTCCTATTATCACGTCGTTTTACACTTCGTCCTAGTTCTTCAAGGAATTTTTTGAATTCTTCTATTGATCTATTGGGCATATATATAAATAAATAATATAATATAGAAACCGTTTCCTGCTCCTTTTCTTCGTATTACCACGTTCCTCATGCGCTCCAGTATATAGCAGTATCCTTTTTATCGTCCTCACTACAATTTTTTTAGCACTGGCTATTCTTTTGTAGCTCGGTTCTGATAATAGACAAAGGTGTATGCCGTATTTCTGGATTGTGATTTCCAGTAAGTCATGGGCGGCAGACGAGCGATTAAGGTTGATCTGTATTAGTTTGAACTCTATTTTGCTAATATTTTTCTATTCCTCTCTCCGCTGTTTGCTTTTGTATTCTTAGTTCTTCAGTGGGCCGTTTAGCAGTCTATGCTGATGGTGTTATAAAATTTTCCTCGTCTGTCGTTGGTCTTTTTGCCCTCTTTTCTCTCTTTTTGTTTCTTCTTCTCTTTCTTTCGCTATATTTTCATTGTTCTCCCTTGTCTTTATCCCTTCTTTTCCTGTGGAGAAAGGGGGACAAGGTTTTGTTGCTATCTTAATGTCGTGCTTTCGTTTGACCTGGTCCACTAGAGTTCGATACCTAGGGCATCGCATTGATGTAGCCTGTGGCCCTCCATATCGCATTCGTAGCAAAAGGAAATCACTCTTTCGCAATTATTTGCCGTATGTCCCGTGATCTGTGTGTGAGTGGTAGCATCTCTTTCCTTCCACTTTGGCTTTTTCGGTACATCCGTGGGCTCTGTGCCCTACTTTCTGGCATATGAAACAGTCTGGTAACCTGACCCATTCCCTTATCTTGCATCTGTATGTCTGTATCAATGTTTGGTATTTGCCCAACGTGTGCTGGTTTGTCTTCATGCTTACATTTAGTTTCATGCGCTCATCTTTTTTAAGGTTCTGGCGATTTTTGTGGCTTTGTCTTTTATATTTCCCTGTACCCGTAGCAGAACTCTCCTCCTGTCGTTTGGGAGATTCCTATTGTTCCACTATTTTTGTGGGTCCTAATGTCCTGCGAACTCCCGTCAGCACCTCATTGTAGGATATATTCTCTCCCGCCTCTCTCCTTATTGTTGTGATCTCTTCGTAGTTTCCCTCTTGTTATTGATGTTTCGATTTCCCCGTGTCTTTGTCTCGTTCACTGTTCTTGCATAGTATCTGTACTTCCAGTAGTTTTCTGGTGTTCTGTGTGAACTTGATCGGTCATATTCATTACTGGTGTTGTTTGTCCTCTTTCATCCTTAAGGGTTTTTGATTACTTTTTTGATAATTTTTGTCAGGCCCTCTTCTTTATTTATTACTCCTATATTATTTTTGTTTTTGCATTCTCTGGTATTTCCTCCCCTTTCGCGTGCCCTGTCATGAGGTTGAAGGAGCTGTTGCTCGTGATTAATGCGACGCTACCAGCTGTCAGTTTTTCTACTTCTTTGGCTGCGTTTATTTGAGCATTAAAGTTGTTTAAGTAGCTTTTGATCCTTCTCGAGGCCTTTCTCAATTATCAACGCCCTTGGTCTTTGATGGCCAGTATGTTTTCCTTTATTATGTTAACACTTTTAAACACTTCCTGGGCCATTTCTTCCTAGCTACACGTTTAAAGTTTTCTTCCGTTTTAACTGCAGTTAGTTCCGCTTCTATTTCTTTTTCTATCCTTGCATCTTCGATCTCTTGCAGGCGTTCCTGTTCAACCTTCTTTTTGCATCTGTTGCACAGGTGTCTTCTTTCTTTGTGTATTTCCTTTTTTCTGTCTCGTCTTTTCCATCTTGCATTTTTTGTAGTTTTAGTTCCTCCGGTTTCATGTCTTTTTGTTCCTCCAAACTTTTCTTCGTTTGAGTTCAGCCTTTTTTCTTAGTCCCTCGGTTCTTATCAAGGTCCTAATCGCTCTGGCTAATTGTTAATTTTCCTTAATTGTTTGCTTTTGTAACTTTGTTTTTTGCATAGGATTCCGAGAGCTTTTTGACTGTATCTATGGCTGCGTCCACGCTTTTGGACTCTGTTCGTACTTGTTCTTTATTTTCTTTTCATCTCTTA
>NW_019211466.1:0-67500 GCF_002443255.2 Varroa destructor | reverse complement strand
CTTCGCCTTCGGGTGTTAGACCCAATGACTCGCGTGCCATTTGAACTCCTTGGTCCGTGTTTCAAGACGGGTCAAATAACTAATGCTAACCATTGATGGCGGACTGCTTACCTAGAGTAACATGCTCACCGCAACAAGGAATAAACCAAATCGCAGATACACAGTTACATTTAGTAAACGCAGGCCGTAGCTGTCCCACAGCTAAACTACACCGGCTAGATGACGCCCAACACAGAACATCGCACTACGTACGAGCTGTCCATATCGATGCCGCGGCGGCATAGTTTCTCAATGAATGAGTGTGCACTAGTGCACAGAGTCTCTGGCAGGGCTAACCAAGAGCAATCGGTTGAATGGACAACTTACGCTCAAGGCATCACATAACCAACTACCCTGTTGATAGGCACACCACTTTACAGCACAGTTATCTGTTTTACTCACTATGGTTTCACGTACTGTTGAACTCTCTCGTCAGAGTTCTTTTCAACTTTCCCTCATGGTACTTGTTCGCTATTAGTCCCTTCATATATTTAGCCTTTGATGAAATTTACCACCATCTTTAAGTTGTACTCTCAAACAACTAGACTCTCTAGAGCTTCGGTTCAACAGGTTAGTACAACCACACAGGCTTTTCACCTTCTCTGAGCACCCACTCAATAATAATTAAGCTGTACTCCTATTAAACACAAAACACTTTTACACCTCATTTCTTATTGTACAAAACATAAGAATTGGCAATAGGCTTAGTTCCAGTTCACTCGCAGCTACTATGGAAATCTCATTTGATTTCTTTTCCTCCGCTTATTGATATGCTTAAGTTCAGCGGGTAGTCACACTTGATTTCAGATAAACATAACATAGAGATTTTATCATATCACCCTTGTGATCAAAGATAATTTTTACTATTACTACTAAGAATAGTAACTACGTATTATATGTATATATACTGAAACAAATGTAGCATAGATACAAGTGCATCCATACTAAAATTTTCATTCAAAAACACAATGCTCACACAACTTCACAACTCACATCAATTTCCACAAATTACTATGTTTTTCTTCGATTTAAGGACTAAGTGATCCCCCATATTGAGTCTTGTGATGTCTTCTTCTCGATAGCACAACTCTGAAAAATGCTGTCGAACCGAACAGTGTCGGCGACGCGCGACTAACTCTAACGAGTGAGACCGCGATCCTTAGTCAATAATATATAACATACAGCTATAAACACCTCTGCCATGAACATTCGTTGTGAACAAGCATTCACGACATAGACATCATACAACGACCATTCGCTCATGTGAGTGAATGGATTTTGAATCAGTAATGATCCTTCCGCAGGTTCACCTACGGAAACCTTGTTACGACTTTTACTTCCTCTAAATGATCAAGTTTGATCTTCATTGCAATACAGGCACGTACAAAGTACATACCCGTCTACTCAGATGATCTCACTAAACCATTCAATCGGTAGTAGCGACGGGCGGTGTGTACAAAGGGCAGGGACGTAATCAGTACTAGCTAATGACTAGCACTTACTGGGAATTCCTCGTTCAAGGGGCACAATTGCAATCCCCTATCCCCATTAAGAAAAACATTCAATGATTACCAGCCTCGTTAAAGACTGGGAAACTCATTTTGTCTCTCAATGTAGCGCGCGTGCGGCCCCGAACATCTAAGGGCATCACAGACCTGTTATTGCTCTGTTTCAAAGTGTTAAACACACTTGATCCCATTAAGGAACCTCACGGAAGACAAGATTCCGTGTGTTATTTAATAGGCTAGAGTCTCGTTCGTTATCGGAATTAACCAGACAAATCACTCCACCAACTAAGAACGGCCATGCACCACCATCCACCAAATCAAGAAAGAGCTATCAATCTGTCAATCCTTCTAGTGTCAGGACCAGGTAAGTTTTCCCGTGTTGAGTCAAATTAAGCCGCAGGCTCCACTCCTGGTGGTGCCCTTCCGTCAATTCCTTTAAGTTTCAGCTTTGCAACCATACTTCCCCCATAACCCTACTTTGGTTTCCCGTGGCCTCTCACTTAGTCGTAAGACATACGTAAGCAAATTGCTAGTTGGCATAGTTTATGGTTAGAACTAGGGCGGTATCTGATCGCCTTCGAACCTCTAACTTTCGTTCTTGATCAATGAAAACATTCTTGGCAAATGCTTTCGCAGTAGTTCGTCTTGCTGTGGTCTAAGAATTTCACCTCTCTCACAACAATACGAATGCCCCCAACAGTTCCTTTCAATCATTTCATCGTTCAAAAACCAACAAATAGAACAACAACATATTCCATCATTCCATGCATTTATATCCAAGTAACACACTTGCTTTAAGCACTCTAATTTAATCAAAGTGATATTTGATAACTCTTATAAGCCAAGCAATGAAGTCGGCAAAAACAGTTACCTATATTTGCGCTCAACAAACGGTGCCCCAACAGGGACTAGTGTAAGCCAAGGCAAGTTTTCAAACTACGAGCTTTTTAGACGCAACAATTTTAATATACGCTATTGGAGCTGGAATTACCGCGGCTGCTGGCACCAGACTTGCCCTCCAATAGTTCCTCGTTAAAGGATTTAGAATGTACTCATTCCAATTACGAAGCCTCATAAGAGTCCCGCATTGTTATTTTTTGTCACTACCTCCCCGTGCCGGGATTGGGTAATTTGCGCGCCTGCTGCCTTCCTTAGATGTGGTAGCCGTTTCTCAGGCTCCCTCTCCGGAATCGAACCCTAATTCCCCGTTACCCGTTACAACCATGGTAAACATATAATATACCATCGACAGTTGATAGAGCAGATACTTTGAAGGAATAGCACCAGCTTTATGCTGAAATGCTCGGCAAAGTTATTCAGAGTCATCACCAGAAGTCCGAAGACATGGTTTGCACTAATAAAAGCACATCCAGCAAGCTGAACGTATATGCATGTATTAGCTCTAGAATTACCACAGTTATCCAATTAACAAAACACATCCTATGAAATTATAACTGATTTAATGAGCCATTCGCGGTTTCACCATTCATAGGTATGAACTTAAACATGCATGGCTTAATCTTTAAGACAAGCATATGACTACTGGCAGGATCAACCAGTTTTACTTTATCTATAGTAAATTATAGATACTGTATATTCGTACTGCTAGCCACGTTCGGCACACATGACTTCTGCATATATATGTTGTTTTTACAACCTTACAATGCGCTTCCACTATGCCAAAAATCATAGTCCTCTTATGCGAGCATTGTCACTGTACATCCTCATCTCACGGTTCCGCTGCGAGCACATTTCATGTAACATGAAATCTCGCCTTGTAACATCTCCACCGCCATATTAGCAGCCTGTGCCTAATACTTGTGTCTCACCTGGCGATTTTAAAACAAAATAGGACTGTCCCATCACTACCAAGCAGCTCACAAGTCAACTGGTGGGAGGTGTACGTCGATTCATCACCGGTATCGGCATTTTTGTCTCAAACAGAGCAAAATCGAAGATGAAAAGTGCTTCTCTTTCCACGTTCTCTCTCCGTCGCTCTCCGCTCTGACCGTTCGCGCTATCAGCAACACAGCCAGTAAAAGGAGAGCGGTTGTAACAGAGGCAATTCTAATGCTAAACAACGAATTCTTGTTTTGTTTATATTAAATCGATAGTCGTGTAATATATAAAAAGATTATCAAAAATAGCGTTCATAGAGCGGCAGCATAAAACGCCATTTAGCAGCAGTATCGATCGCAACAGCGTCGCCGACCCGGTAACGATATAAAAATATAGAAATGTCGTTATTAATAAACTGATTGGACTATGAAAATAGTTGTTTATTATACCCTTTTATGACTAGATTTATGAAAAGCGAGGTATTACATGTATACAAATAATGAACGTCATTAAATATTTTCGTCCTTTTATTAAAAAGGAGTAATCGCTAGCATATACAATGCTACCATGCATGCACGATCCAAGATCCTGGCTTTGTAGGAATACGCGATTTCAACGTTGAGTTTGAGTGGGATTCATTTTATGATCCTGTCAATAACAGTATTGCTAAGTTAGCCGGCCATCATGCCGCTACTGTTACTGTGTTATAAGAAATGACGTATTACGTGGATACGAATAATGAACGTTATTAGCTATCTTGTCCTTTTTATTACAAACAAGTTATACAATATTAGCATGCACGCAGTATCCAATATGAATTGCTTTATGTTGAAAAGTTTGTAGTTTACAATCATTTTAATGTTAGTATTATACTTTCATATATTGACACCTAGATTAAGACTATCAGAGAAGATACTATGTTGCCTGTGTTCGTTGACTGTATCAAGTTAATCAGTAATGTACTAACTAACACAAGCAGTACTTGTTGCTGTCATCCGGTTTTACCACCACTATTATTCTGGCTTTATTGTTTAAAAAATATGTTAGGAGAGTATTTTTGCAAAAAAAAAAGATTTGTATAGAGTTTTCGTAGTTTCGTGAATACGAAAAATTATGATTTCTAAAAAATTCGCAGTGCTGATCGTGCTTAGTGCTGTTGTTAGAGCGAATGTTTTACTGCTAGCGTTTAATTATTGTATTCGATCTGATAATGACACAAAATATTGAAATGTAATTACTGATGAACGGATTGCCTATTACTTATTATGCTCTTTCATGACTAGAGTGCTACAAAACATTATATAGTTATCTTATAACACTTTTTTCCCGAGTACAGAAACAGCATAAAATTTGGCTATCTAATTCACTTTAGGGGAATTCTCTGAAACAGCGGAAAGAGACATCGATAAACGAAGAATTTTTCTACTTAGCCAAATTATGTTCACAAAATAATCATTACGCTGCTTGGACCGCACAATGTTGAACGGGGTGATTAAATGCAATGCACAAGCAGTGGCGGCGGCTATGCGCCAAAGTGCGCCTATTTGCGAACGAAGTCTAGCCATGCTTTAATATAGTTACATCTACGTATTTCATTTATTTATGTTTATTTATACATTTACTTTTATTTATACAAATATTAATTTTAATAATTAACAAATATTACGACTATTTATTTTTGCAGGGACGGAAAACGTCCTGCCGTGTTTTTGCCGCTGAAGGTTAAGGATTCTGCGTAACACGGCAGCGACCTTCTACAGACAGAGAGCATAACGATATGCAAACGGTCCTGCGTATGAAAAAATAATTACATATGGGTCAATGTCTTGCCAACTCCGACATATAGTTGTCGAGTATATAGTTGAATCGAAAGATAGTTTGTAACTTGTGAGTGGGGTTTGACATCGTATGATTAATTGGAGTACAACAGTATAGCATACGAACAATTACTGGCAATATTTTGTAACTATACATTGCAGTCTTGCTGGTCGGAAAACTCATTTACATAATAGCAACATATACAAGGTATTGTTTCTTTTCACATCTAAACTCAGCAGCCTTGATTTTTTGTATTTTTGGCCTTGAAGGTATGTTAGAAAAAGTCATAGGTTCAAAATGTCCTGTCACATGCCACTTCGTTGTCCAGACTAGTTCAGCTAAGCTTGTCTACCCACACATCTCCATCATCAAAGGTAGTAGAAAAAAGGCAACTTCTCTTTGCAGGTATATGTATTTGCTTGTGTATAGGCCGCAACAGCAGCAGAGAACAAGTAACGGTAGTAAATGCGGCTCGCCTATGACTCAACAGCGATTATGGATTATCAAACTAACACAAGCTGTTGTTGGAGCTTCTTCATGACTAGAGTTCCACAAAATATTGTATAGTTATCTTATAGCACCTCTTTCCCGAGTACAGAAATAGCATAAAATTTGGCTATCTAATTTACTTTTGGGGCATTCCGTGAAACAGCGGAAAGAGACATCGATAAACAAAGAATTTTTCTCTTTAACGAAAATAATTTTTTTTAGTTGCACAATATTGAACAGGATACCCAAATGCAATGCACGAGCAGTGGCTTTTATTTATATAAACTATTATATATATAAGGGTGTTCCATTTATTTGATGTCTATACGTGAATTTTTTTACGTTTTTTTTTATTCGTGTATATTTCTACATATATTTTTATACGTGAACAAAAAACCTACGGCCACTGCAATGTGCTCACCAAACTAATACCAGTCATTTAGATTTACCACCATCATTTTTCTGGCTTTTTCTTAAAAATATTAATATATGTTGAGGCAATCAGTAAAAATTATATCTAATTACAACAACTAGATTTTGAAGACAGAAGTAGAAAATGTCGCACTGTTTTAAGGTTTTTTTAAGCCGGCGTTTAATGCTAGCAAATGTGGCTAATCGACAAATAACAGCAATTTACGTTTATATACTATATTCACATACGGAAATTAATGGTATTCCATCCCGGCAACAAGCCAATTAGTTTATCGCAAACAGCAAACGCCCAATACGAAGACAAGTCTCATTAGATCGCAGTATGGCAACTGCTCTACAAATTACAACAATTCGATTGATAAAAGTCATTTGCAGATTGTCTTCATTTCAATTTGCTCATATTGCTCAGTTATGCACTCGCACAACTATTTAATAAACAATACACATCCCAGACACTAATGTTATGGACTCTGGATTGGATTCTGACATAGAGGCGCTCAGTTATAATCTATTAGATGGTAGTTTAGTGCTTTATATATATATATTAAAAAAAAAATAGAAATGTCGTTATTAATGAACTGATTGGACTATGAAAATAGCAAGGACCAAGGGAATCAACTAAACTTCCCTAATATGAGCAGCTTTATGTCACCCTTACCCATATCTCAAATTTACTTCATTCCATGGGTACCAGTAACTTAAAAAGAAAAGACAACTCTTCCTAGCCTATCCCTTGGTGTTTTTGAGCGTAATTGTGTTGCCACGGTTGCTACCTAAGTAACGCTCCCAGTGTGCAGGTTCAGGAATATTAGCCTGATTCCCTTTCGCTTATAGTGATAACACATCATTGTACACATTCAACACATGTTTCATCATAAGCTTAGGACCGACTGACCCACGATCAACTACTGTTCACCTGGAACCCATACCCAACTTCAGTGCTCAAGGTTTTCAATTGAGTACTTGCCACTACCACCAAGATCTGCACATGTGACAGCTCCAGATTGCTTCACAGCAACATCCTTCGATGCTACCACATTACCTTCCTACTCCCTGAGCACTGCGGTGCGTCACACGTCAGAGGTTGAGTATAAGTACAATGCTATAGCGCCATCCATTTTTGGGGCGTGTTGCTTTGGCAGGTGAGTTGTTGCACACTCCTTAGCGGATTCCAACTTCCATGGCCACCGTCCTACTGTCTTCAGCAACTAACACCCTTTATAGATCTCATGCGCATTTCAGCTTTTGGCACTTTAACCCAACAATTTGTTCAACTCACAGCGCCAGTTCTGCTTACGAAAGATGGCCCACTAAGCATACTTATTTAGCAGTGTTCTTCAATCAAGAAATAACACTCACACCCATTAAAAGTTTGAGAATAGGTTGAGGCTATATACGCCGTAATATCTCTAATCATCACGCTAGCTATCCTGAGGGAAACTTCGGAAGGAACCAGCTACTAGATGGTTCGATTAGTCTTTCACCCCTATACCCAGATCAGATTATCGATTTGCACATCAGAATAACTTCAGACATCCACCAGACTTTCCTCTGGCTTCATCTTGATTAGGCATAGCTCACCATCTTTCGGGTCTCAAACATCACGCTTGTAGTCTACAAATGCCAGAAAGCATAAGTAGCTCATCGCTTAATCATGGTACGACCACAAATAACAATACCTTTGCATTTCACTTCGCCTTCGGGTGTTAAGACCCAATGACTCGCGTGCCATTTGAACTCCTTGGTCAGTGTTTCAAGACGGGTCAAATAACTAATGCTAACCATTGATGGCGGACTGCTTACCTAGAGTAACATGCTCACCGCAACAAGGAATAAACCAAATCGCAGATACAGCAGATACATTTAGTAAACGCAGGCCGTAGCTGTCCTACAGCTAAACTACACCGGCTAGGTGACGCCTAACACAGAACATCGCACTACGTACGAGCTGTCCCATATCGATGCCGAAGCGGCATAGTTTCTCAATGAATGAGTGTGCACTAGTGCACAGAGTCTCTGGCAGGGCTAACCAAGAGCAATCGGTTGAATGGACAACTTACGCTCAAGGCACCACATAACCAACTACCCTGTTGATAGGTACACCACTTTACAGAACAGTTATCTGTTCTACATACTATGGTTTCACGTACTGTTGAACTCTCTCGTCAGAGTTCTTTTCAACTTTCCCTCATAGTACTTGTTCGCTATTAGTCCCATCTATTTAGCCTTTGATGAAATTTACCACCATTTTTAAGTTGTACTCTCAAACAACTAGACTCTCCAGTGGTTCGGTTCAACAGAATAATACAACCACACAGGCTTTTCACCTTCTCTGAGAACCCACACAATAATAATTAAGTTGTACTCCTATTAAACACAAAATACTAACCTAACCTAACAAAACACCTAACCTAACCTTTTTTTTTTGCATTTTTTTTTTTGTTAAGGGCAAATGCATTATGCAGACCGGACATCACTGAATTGTGTTTTGTCCGGTACTGTGGGACTCTCACCCACTAAACCCTGGACCCCTTTATCAGCTTGGGTCATGGTTCGGGATATGTTTGATATTACTTCGAAACCATGACTTGCAGGAACGGTCATTTCATCATCCTTCCCTTTGAGCCGTTCCAGTCCATCCTCCATTCTGGCTTTCCTCTTGACAAGAAACTCTAGGTCTCGAGGGGGATCGTACTCCCTGTACTTCTGTTAATTCCAGGTGTTGTGTGTTGGGCCCATGATTGTTTCGGCTCTGCCCTTCTACTATTCTCTTACGTCTCATCCTTTCTAATTGTCCTTTTCTTTTCATAATATCGTCAAAGAAAGCCGTAACTTTGGCCCAGTTCGTCCTGTCGTTTGTCATCAGACCCACCATCTGCTTAGTACTGTCCTTTGTTGTTACTTCTCTGTGTACCTGTTTATCTCTGACCGCTTTAAGTGTCTGGCAGTGAGGAAGAGTATGTTCTACTCTGTCCTTCATGCCCAACACGCAGAGCACACAGATGCCCACTTGCGTTTTGCCGATTTTTGTCATGTATGTCTGGAACTGTCTATGACCCGACAAGACTTGGTAGGAGTAGTATGTTAGCTCTCCCTGTCTGCTGCGAATCCATTTCCTGACATCTGGTATTAGATGTCGGGTCCAACTGCCCGGACATTCTCGTCCTCCGTAAGTGCGTGGATTTTCCCATTGCTGCTGTCATTTGTTCACTGTATCCATACGTGCCCTTATGTTGTCGGTGGAATCATCTCTTTGTCGTCGTTCAGCTCTTTCTATGGTAAGCAAATCCCATGGAACCATTTTGGCCAATACTAGGAGTGCTTCGATTGACAGAGTTCTGTACGCGCTGGCCACTCGTATTACTACAATTCTTTGTGCAGCCAGCAGTATATTTCTATTGACTTTTGTCGTCAGCGCCATTTCTGCCTATACAGAACCTGCATATAGTGCTCTAGCTTCAGCTACTGAGGCCAGCAGTCTTCGGCTACCCTCAGAGGCTCCTCCCATTCTGGGTAGTATTCTCGACAAATTGAGGGCTGCTCTTTCTGCCTTTTTAGCGGCATGTTTAATATGCTCCCTTCCAGTCATTGCAGTGTCAATTATTACTCCAAGGTATTTCGCCCTTTTCTGAATGTTAATTTGAGCATTACCCAGATATATTTCTATATCTGTGGTCTTCTTTTTCCCAGTTAGGTATAATGCTTCTGACTTCTCCGCGGCTAGCCGTAGATAATGTTCTTCCATCAACCGTTCTATGATCTGGAGGGAGTCGTTAGCTTTGTTCTCCAGTTCCACCTCTGTCCGGGCTCTGATTATGAGAGCTAGGTCATCTGCATATGCTATGGTCTCTACCCCCTCCGGCAGTCCCGTTTTTTGCAGAACGCTGTCGTAGGCTAGATTCCACAGTATTGGACCGAGGACCAACCCCTGTGGAACTCCTGCTGTGACCGTATATCTTGTCCCATCCGCTATTAGTATTCTCTTCTCTAAGTATGAACTGATAGTCCTGCGTAGATACTTAGAGATATTCTTTTCTTCCAGTGCTTCCATTAATTTTCCCCAGTTCATGCTATTAAAAGCATTTCTGACATACAGTAGGATTAGTAGCACGAAGTTCCGAGTCTTTAGTGTGCTTCTCATCTCTTCCCTCGCTAGCCTGAGGACCCTGTCCACAGCTGGCATCGTGGAACGGTGCTTCCTAAAGCCGTATTGCGTCTCCGACAGTGCCTTTTTATCTTCAATCTCCTTGTTCAGTCTGTTTACTATTATGCGTTCAATAGCTTTTGCTGCTGTATTTAGAAGACAGATTGGTCGAAATGCCGTAGGACCTGTCTTATTTCTGGGTTTTGGAATCAGGACTAAGTTTGCTTCCTTCCATATATCCGGGAATTTTCCTGTCCGCAGTATGTCGTTCGTCAATTTTTGTAATATCCTTGGCCATCTTTTGATCAACGTCTTGACTACTTCCGGTGGAACTCCGTCGGACTCTATGCTTTCCCTGCTGCTATTTTGTTTCCTGCTTCTGTTATTTCTTCCAGAGTTACTTCGGGGATGTCTCTTTCATCTACCTCAATCGTTGTTTCATCCATCCTTGGTTGCATAGGGAAGAGGTTTCTTACCGCTTTCATCACTATGTCTGGGGGGATTGGTGGTGATCCTTTCTTTATTTTGTCCATTACTATTTGATAAGGGAGTCCGAAAACGTTTCGGTCGACTGCTTCTATAAGTTTTTTCCAGGATTTTTCCTTACTATGTCGTATACTTTGTCTTAGTTTGTTTCGGGCTTCCTGGTATTTCCGGAGTTGTTGTGTCGCTCTTTGTTCTGTTTCTGGTTGAAGATTGTTCGTGCGTCTCTGCCAGCTTCTTGTTCTTATGTATGTACGCCTTTTCCTCACGCATATTTTCCTGACATCTGCAATTTCCTTATTCCACCAGTGTTTTGGGCGGTGGCGGTGTCGATCTATGGACGGTTGCCGATTAGCTTTCGTACATGCATCAATCATAAGCTGACTGAGTTGTTGCGCTTCTATCTGTATCCCTCCAGTTCCGGTTTCGCTTACCATGATTTGCACTTTCTGTCTAATTTTCTTCGCAGTATTGGGAGGTCTAATTTTCTTGCTTGCCATCTTCTCATCTTTCTCTGTATTGCTTCCGGTGGTCTTGTTTGCTCGACTTGGAAAAATATGTAGTGGTGCTCACTACCACTTTCTTATTCGTCCAAGACGCTCCACCCTGTTCTGAACGCTGCTGCCTCGTTGTTTACTAATGTGATGTCTATGTGTGATGGGTAACCACCGTGTTCACAAGTAGGAGACTCTCCATCATTAAGCACTGCCAGTCCCTCTGTTGCCATCCACTCTAAGGTCGCTATTTCTCTTCGGTCGTTACTTCTACTGCCCCATATTACATTTTTTGAGTTAAAATCTCCTGTGACAATAATCTTTTTCCTGTTATCACGTCATTTTACACTTTGTCCTAGTTCTTCAAGGAATTTTTTGAATTCTTCTATTGATCTATTGGGCGAAAAGTAGCATGTGTAGAATACTGCTACGTTTTCGATCTCCGCTTATGTGAAACCCTTTCCTGCTCCTTTTGTTCGTATTATCACGTTCCTCATGCCGCTCCAGTATATAGCAGTATCATTTTTATCGTCCGTCACTACAATTTCTTTAGCACTGGCTATTTTTTTGTAGTTCGGTTCTGATAATAGACAAAGGTGTATGCCGTATTTCTGGATTGTGATTTCCAGTAAGTCATGGGCGGCAGACGAGCGATTGAGGTTGATCTGTATTAGTTTGAACTCTATTTTGCTAATATTCTTCTATACCTCTCTCCGCTGTTTGCTCTTGTATCCTTAGTTCTTCAGTGGGCCGTTTAGCGGTCTTTTTTTGCTGATGGTGTTATAAAGTTTTCCTCGTCTGTCGTTGGTCTTTTTGTCCTCTTTTCCCTCTTCTTTGTTTCTTCTTCTCTTTCTTTCGCTATATTTTCATTGTTCTCTCTTGTCTTTATCTCTCTTTTTCCTGTGGAAAAAGGGGGACAGGGTTTTGTTGCTATCTTAATGTCGTGCTTTCGTTTCACCTAGTCCACTAGAGTTCGATACCTAGGGCATCGCATTGATGTAGCCCTGTGGCCCTCCATATCGCATTCGTAGCAAAAGGGAATCACTCTTTCGCAATTATTTGCCGTATGTCCCGTGATCCCACAGTGGTAGCATCTCTTTCCTTCCACTTTGGCTTTTTCGGTACATTCGTGGGCTCTGTGCCCTACTTTCTGGCATCTGAAACAGTTTAGTAACCTGACCCATGCTCTTACCTTGCATCTGTAGGGCCCCATCTGTATCACTCTTCTTTCTTTTATACTCTTTACCAAAGCTGTTGGTAGTTGTATCAAAGGAATACCAACTGCTTCTCGACTGACGAGGATTTCCGACTGTTATTTCCGTGCTTACTGGTAATCCCAGCGCTATTTTGATGTCGTTCGCTACCTTTCTGCCCGTAGCCAAGGGATCTACATTCCATATGGCCAACGTGTGCTGGTTTGTCTTCATACTTACATTTAGTTTCATGCGCTCATCTTTTTTAAGGATGCTGGCGATTTTTGTGGCTTCGTCTTTTATATTTTCCTGTACCCGTAGCAGAACGTCTCCTTCTGCCGCTTGGGAGATTCCTATTTTTCCATCTATTTTTGTGGGTCCTAATTTCGTGCGAACTGCCGTCAGCACCTCACTGTAGGATCTATTCTCTCCCGTCTTTATCGTTATTGTTGTGATCTCTTCGTAGTGTTTCCCGCTTGTTATTGATGTTTCGATTTCCTTCTTTTCCGTGTTTTGTCTTTGTAAACTCTCCATTTGTTCTCTGCATATATATCGCACCCAAAATATCTGCCATATACTTCCAGTAGTTTTCTGGTGTTCTCGGTGTCAACTTGATCGTTCATATTGATTACTGGTGTTATTTGTCCTCTTTCATTCTTAAGGGTTTTGATTACTTTTTTGATAATTTTTGTCAGGCCCTCTTCTGTCTCTTCTTTATTTATTACTCCTATTATTATTTTTGTTTTTGCATTCTCTGGTATTTCCTCCCCTTTCGCGTGCCCTGTCATGAGGTTGAAGGAGCTGCTGCTCGTGATTAATGCGACGCTACCAGCTGTCAGTTTTTCTACTTCTTTGGCTGCGTTTATTTGCATTAAGTTGTTTAAGTAGCCTTTGATCCTTCTCGAGGCCTTTCTCAATTATCAACGCCCTTGTGTCTATGATGGCCAGTATGTTTTCCTTTATTATGTTAACACTTTTAAACACTTCCTGGGGCCATTTCTTCCTAGCTACACGTTTACAGTCTTCTTCCGTTTTAACTACAGTTAGTTCCGCTTCTATTTCTCCTTGCATCTTCGATCTCTTGCAGGCGTTCCTGTTCAACCTTCTTTTTGCATCTGTTGCACAGGATGTCTTCTTTATTTTTTTTTGTATTTCCTTTTCTTCTGTCTCGTGTTTTCCATCTTGCATTTTCTGTAGTTTTAGTTCCTCCGGTTTCGTGTCTTTTTGTCCCTCCAAACTATATCTTCGTTCGCGTTCAGCCTTTTTTCTTAGTCCCTCGGTTCTTATCAAGGTCCTAATCGCTCTGGCTAATTGTCTTGCATTTTTCTTAATGTCGTTTGGTGTGACTTTGTTTTTTGCATAGGATTCCAGAGAGCTTTTTGACTGTATCTATGGCTGGGTCCACGCTTTTGGACTCTGTCCGTACCTCTTCTTTATTTTCTTTTCGTCTCTTATCTGTTGGACTTATGTTCTCCATATTATTTAACAAGACTATTTTTTCCGTAGTTCTTTTTCTGGACAAAACCTGTTCCTGTGTTTTACTTGGGGCTATCCCCTCATAACTTATATGCATCTCTTCCTCGTGTCCAGTCCTACAGGCCTGCTGTTGGGTTTCCCCTGGGTGGCCCTTTAGGAATTGTCCATCTTGTTTCCCTATGACATCTTTATCATATGTTTGTCTTGACCCTGTAGGCATTCCTTCGTGCAGGGAAGGTTCTTCACGTGGGTCTCCCTCTACTTCGTCTCTTTTCCTTGTTTTCTTTCCTCGTATGTTTCTTCTTTTCTGCCAGGGTTGGGGAACCCTCTCGCCAGTGGCACTGTGATACCGGCATTTGTTTCAATATTATCCTCCATTTTGATTTCTGTTTATCTTATCCTTTTGTGGGTCGCAAGACAGCGTCGGTTGTTCGAATCGTTAGCTTTCCAACATCTGTCGAAGGACAGGTTTTCATACGTGTGGCCTCAGCAATGCCCCCCGAATATTGCTGCACGACCCCTTCCGGTCGTTATCCGGTACTACAACAGTAACGAGATTTTCGGTCAGTTGAGGGGGCAGCCAGGTGGTGTTGACTAGACGCCCGGGCCCCTGTACTACCTGCCAGCCCGTCAATGCTCCACGGTTTTAGAGCGGTACCCTCACGTTTGTCCCTGTCCAATGACTTGTCTTATTTCCTCCGGCTCTCCCGAATCCGGCGCCTTCTATCGTTGTTCTCCTACTCTTCGCGCCATTGAAGCCCTCTGAGTTGGCTTTCCTCCGCCGCTAGAATCCTCGGGGTCCATCGTTTCTGTTTCACAGTAAATGTGTGGGAGAACGATGGGTACTTCCCTGGGGGCTGGTTTTGGTCCGCGCCGGGTATAATTTCCCGGTACCTATCATATTTGAAAGGCCTTCCCCTATCCGCCACCTGAGACGCGCCCGATAGGGGTCCAGCAACCCCTTCTGATCGTTGATTATTTCCTGTTTCTTTCAATGACCGGACCTCCGGGAACCTAACCTAACCTTACCCTTAACCTTTTTTTTTGGAAGTTGAGGACAAATGCATTATGCGGACCAGACATCACTGGATTGTGGTTTGTCTAGTACCCACTAAATCCTGGACCTTTTCATCAACTTGAGCCATGATTCGGGATATACTTGATATTACCTCGGAACCATGACTTGCAAAACCCAATCCTTAATCTAACCTAATTTGTCGCTGGCCTGAAAGAACTTGACAGTAGTGACTGCTTTGGATATCTCCCAAAAAAAAAAGAGATTGACCCCTCTGGTCTTCTTTTTCCCAGTAAGGTATTGCTTCTGTCTTCTCCACGGCTAGCCTTAAGTAGTGTTCCTCCATCCATCGGTCTATCAGCTGGAGGAGTCGTTTGCTTTATTTTCTATGTCCTGATAATAAGAGCCAGATCATCTGCAAATGCGATAGTTTTAACCCTTGCCGGTAAATCCGTTATTTGTAGCACGCCGTCATAGGCTAGGGGTTCCATAGTGTTGGTCCAAGGACCGATCCTTGCGGAACTCCAGCTGTGGCTCTGTATTTCGTTCCTTCCGCCTCCAGCTTTTTTGTTTTCTAATACGAGCTGATGACTTTGACTAGATACATGAAGATCCATTTCTCCTCCAGCGCGGCTATCGGTTTTTCCCAACTCATGCTATTAAAGACATTTCTAACATACAGCAGGATCAGGAGCACGAAATTCGTAGTTTTCAGCTTGCTATTCATCTCCTCTCTCGCTATTTTGAGGACTCCATCCACAGCTGAGAGTGTTGAACGCTGTTTCCTGAAGCCGTATTGTGCTTCTGAGTGTGCTTCTTTTTCTTCAATCTCCTTGGTCAATCGGGCTACTATGGTGCTTTCTATGGCATTTGAAGCTGCGTTCAGGAGGCCGGTGAAAAGGCCGTCAGCCCTGTTTTATTTCCGAGCTTTGAGATCAAAGTTTGCTTCTTCCCATACGTTCGGAAAAATCCCTCGTCGCAGGGTATCGTTCGCTAACTTTTGGAAGATTATCGGTCATTTTAGCATCCGAACCATCTCTGGTGGCACGCCGCCCGGTCCAGGTGCTTTCTTTGCCGCTAATTTTTCCTTTGCTTCTTCCAAGGTATAGAAATGGCACAAAACTTGACTACCCAATTCATTTTTGGGGCATCATCCCCTAAAACAACGGGAAGAGACTAAACGAAGAATTTTTCTAGTTTATACAATTACTAGTTCCCATTCGCCTGTCCCGGTCCAGCTGTTGACAGGTGCATAACGGTGGAAATGCTGCTAGCCCATTTGTGTGCAGCATAACGGTGTATCTACTTAAACAACTGATTTGCCGATCACCTGATAGTGGATTACATACGATTTCTTTATTTAACCATAGTAGAATAGTACGCAACAAAACCAAACATAGTGCATCATCCTGGGCGTGATCTTCCCATTTTATGATTGCAAGAATATAAAATAACCGCTGTTAAATTATAGCCAAGAAAAAATATATACGCAGCTTATAGATTCTCATACAATATGTGCATCTATGATTTGGAAAAGGTATCATGGCGGAATTCCAAATCGCTCTTTGCTATATCTCAGTATGGCCAACAACTAAGTTATTGTCTTGTTGCGCCATCTGTGTGCAGCCGAACGGAGATAAATTCCTACAGAAAACATATGTTCGATAAATTACATAACTTTACAAAAGAAAAATTTCAATTCAAAATGTCACAGATCCTGCTTCATTCCATACAACTCTTCATAGCTACTTCACGGCTTTGTAAAGTAAATAATGAGGTTCACGAAATAATTTACGTTATTCGGATTGCACAATACTGAAGAGGATACTCAAGTGTAATGCACAAGCAGCGGCGACTATGCGCTTACTTCGTGGGCTTACTGTAATTACTACTATATGTACGAGGAGGTTCCATTTATTTATTACGTTTATACGCGATTTCAATGTTTGACCTGTCTGAAACTTGGTAACGTGTATTGCATCTATATGCAGAGGGAAATTGACATTGACTTTATGTTGAAATGATGATCACCGTAATGTTTTCATCAAACTAATACCAGCAGCTATCATTTGGCGCCATTATTCTGGCTTTATTGATTATGCCTGGGCAACATTTTTCAGTAAAAAAAAAAGTTTTCGTAGTTTCGTGAACGTGAAAAAGTATGATTTCTGAAAATGTCGCACTGCAGGTTGTAGTGATTGCTATTGTTATAGTGGAGTAGGTTACTGTCAGCGTTTAATTATTGTACTAGATTTTATAACGGTACAAAATATCGGAATGTAATTACTGATGAACGGAGTCTAAGCGTTTTTTTTATTTATTTTTATTTATTATGCTTTTTATTAGTAAACACTATATAGTTATACCCCTTTCTTCCAAGTAATGAATTGTTCGTTGTTTACAGTAATAATGTTAGTCCGGGTTGACGGGTACTTTGATATAAAAACCTTCCTGAATCTTCTTAAAATACTGAACGCACACTCACCTTGTAAACACTTTCATATATTCACATCTAATTTGAAACTATTAGAGAAAATTCTCTATCAAGTTGATCAGCTAAATATCAAGTACTTAGAATTCGACCGCAGCATTTGTTAGTGATTCAATATGCCTTACAAGCGCGCAAAGCAGAGAGCAAGTGACGGTAGTAAATGCGGCTCGCCTATGAATCAACATGATTATGGACTGAATGTTTAACATGCAAAGCGTTGTTGAAAACAAATTAACACTAACTCCGTTGAAATGGCGACCATCGTAATGTGCTTATCAAACTAACACAAGCAGTACTTGTTGCTGTCATCTGGTTTTACCACCACCATTGTTCTGGCTTTATTGTTTAAAAAAATATGTTAGGGCAGTATTTTTGCAAAAAAAAAAGATTTGTAATTAGAGCTTTCGCTGTTTGGACGGGATGATTAAATGCAATGCACAAGCAGCGGCGGCGGCTATGCGCCGAAGTGCGCCCACTAGCGAACGAAGTCACGTCTCGCCATGCTTTAATATAGTTATATTTACGCACACGCCTCCGTGGCGCAATCGGCTAGCGCGTTCGGCTGTTAACCGAAAGGTTGGTGGTTCGAGCCCACCCGGGGGCGAAAAATTTTTGAAAACACCTTTATCGCCCCACGACTAAAGCAGGTTCGTAGTGGTGACACAATTGCATCGAACACATGCCAACAAAGAGTACTGGGCGTTTGTGCCGAAGGGTCCGTGATAAAACCGTACGGGTTATTAAGAACAGATATGTTGAGGAGTGAGGGTTCACAAGCCAAAATTCATTTTAACAGTTTTGAGTAACTATTAGTCGGTCACTTAGGAATATAAAATCGGAAATTAAACTTGGAAACATTCTACTCATGTTGTGCGCCTATGGGATATTTTACGAAAATTGGTCATTTTATTATTGAACACTTGTTGTTGTTGTACATCTGCGAAAAAGCTCTCATAGTTAACAAAGAAATGCACGTATGATGAAATCAAACACCTGCTTGTCTACTATACAAAATACGTACAAAATACATATATAATAATTAACAAACGGCGACCTTTTACCGACAGAGACCATAACGATATGCAAACGGTCCTGCATATTAAAAAATAATTACATATGGGTGAATGTCTTGCCAACTCCGACATCTGACGAGACCAGCCGCGTCACGGAATGCCATTTTATTATCTACGTTAGTCCTGCAGATCCTGTCGTATTGATTCGTTTCATGAAATGAACTATCATCATGCCAAGGGTCGTAAGCTAGCCAATAGTCCTCAGCCTGCCGGTGTTACTGGCTGGTCTATTGTATCCCACCGAATAACTATTTATACGCGAATAGACCAGTTGAATGACTCATCCGTTACTTAACGAACTCATCACAGGGAAAAAGTTTTCTTTTGCCAGCCTGGTCGACTTAAATCGATAGTCGCATGTGTGCGCGACTGCTTGTATCTGTGTGCATAATAACCGTTCCATCAAGCAGGAAGTTTCATAGATTTACCCAAATCTTTGCGTTGTGAGCCAAGGCTAACAATCGCAACAGGTTGTTATGTTTCTTTTATGCTCCCGATTGAGTTTAGGTCACCCTGCACGAAAACTATCGACCAAAAACGAGCATGTTATCTTTCCCCGCGTCGTTAGGCCACTGACATATTTTGTAACCATATTTTCTCATACATGAACCGGCGTTTAATGCTAGCAAATGCGGCTAATCCAAAAAATAATAAAAATTTATGGTATTCCATCCCGGCAACATGCCAATTATTGCATCGCAAACAGCAAACGCCCAATACGAAGACAAGTCTCATTAGATCGCAGTATGGTAACTGCTCTACTAATTACAACACTTCGATTGATAAAAGTCATTTGCAGATTGTCTTGTGTCCGGAACATAATAAGATCAAAAACCTCTATGAAGACATTCGCTACTCCATTTCAATTCGCTCATATTGCTCAGTTATGCACTCACACAACTATTTAATAAACAATACACATTCCAGACACTAATGTTATGGACTCTGGATTGGATTCTGGCTTAGAGGCGTTCAGTCATAATGCATTAGATGGTAGTTTAGTGCCTCTGATTTTTCAATCAAACACAAAACCAATTGTCTAAACCTACGGTTCCTCTCGTACTAAGCAGGACTACCATCACCATAACAACTGCGAACGGTAGGCTAAAGCTAACCTGCCTCACGACGGTCTAAACCCAGCTCACGTTCTCTATTAGTGGGTGAACAATCCAACACTTGGCGAATTCTGCTTCGCAATGATAGGGAGAGCCGACATCGAAGGATCAAAAAGCGGCGTCGCTATGAACGCTTGGCCGCCACAGGCCGGTTATCCCTGTGGTGACTTTTCTGACACCTCTTGCTTAAAATTCCTAAAAACAAAAGGATCGAGGGGGCACGCTTTCACGGTCTACACTTGTACTGAAAGCTAAGATCAAGCCAGCATTTACCCTTCTGCTCTATGCGAGATTTCTGTTCTCCCTGAGCTGGCCTTAGGACACCTGCGTTATTTTTTGACAGATGTACCGCCCCAGTCAAACTCCCCAACTGACTATGGCCTCAATATAAATCGCACAAATTACTATGCTTCTTTCTAAAACATGGAATGACCATATTTACTTCATTGAGTAAGTAAAGAAACAATAGGAGTAGTGGTATTTCATTGATGACGAATCTCCCACTTATGCTACACCTCGTATGTCTCTTCACAAAGCCAGACTAGAGTCAAGCTCAACAGGGTCTTCTTTCCCCGCCGTTCAGTAAAAGCCCGTTTCCTTGGCTGTGGTTTCGCTAGAGAGTAGATAGGGACAGTGGGAATCTCGTTAATGCATTCATGCGCGTCACTAATTAGATGACGAGGCATTTGGCTACCATAAGAAAGTCATAGTTACTCCCGCCGTTTACCCGCGCTACAAAGAATCTCTTCACTTTGACATTCAGAGCACTAGGCAGAAATCACATTGTGTCATAACCAATTACTGGACTTCACAATGCTTTATTTTAATTAGACAGTCGGATTTCCTCAGTTCGTGCCAGTTCTGAAGTAGTTGATAATTTCCACTCACATCAGCATAAACCGAAATAGCCAACAATGTCCATAAACACAACTTCGGTCATCATCCAGACAGATACGAAGTCCATTCGGCGACAACACAATGTCATAAATACTTCTACTGTCAACCTGACTGGATCAACCTTCAGAGCCATCCCTTCTCCCAAAGTTACAGAACTATTTTGCCGACTTCCCTTACCTACATTAATCTAGACACTAAAGGCTTCGCACCTTGGAGGCCTGCTGCGGATATTAGTACGGACTGCCACCAAAATAATCACCACGCTCAAATTTTCAAGGACCAAGGGAATCAACTAAACTACTCTAATATGAGCAGCTTTATGTCACGCTTACCCATATCTCAAATTTACTTCATTCCATGGGTACCAGTAACTTAAAAAGAAAAGACAACTCTTCCTAGCCTATCCCTTGGTGTTTTCGAGCGCAGTTGTGTTGCCACGGTTGCTACCTAAGTAGCGCTCCCAGTGTGCAGGTTCAGGAATATTAGCCTGATTCCCTTTCGCTTATAGTGATAACACATCATTGTATACATTCAACACATGTTTCATCATAAGCTTAGGACCGACTGACCCACGATCAACTACTGTTCACCTGGAATCCATACCCAACTTCAGTGCTCAAGGTTTTCAATTGAGTACTTGCTACTACCACCAAGATCTGCACATGTGACAGCTCCAGATTGCTTCACAGCAACATCCTTCGATGCTATCACATTACCTTCCTACTATCTGAGCGCTCCGGTGCGTCACACGTCAGAAGTTGAGTATAAGTACAATGCTATAGCGCCATCCATTTTTGGGGCGTGTTGCTTTGGCAGGTGAGTTGTTACACACTCCTTAGCGGATTCCGACTTCCATGGCCACCATCCTGCTGTCTTCAGCAACTAACACCCTTTATAGATCTCATGCGCATTTCAGCTTTTGGCACTTTAACCCAACAATTGGTTCAACCCACAGCGCCAGTTCTGCTTCCCAAAAATGGCCCACTAAGCATACTTATTTAGCAGTCTTCTTCAATCGAGAAGTAACACTCACACCCATTAAAAGTTTGAGAATAGATTGAGGGTATATACGCCCCAATACCTCTAATCATTCGCTTTACGGGATGAAACTAAACCTGTACGCTAGCTATCCTGAGGGAAACTTCGGAAGGAACCAGCTACTAGATAGTTCGATTAGTCTTTCACGTCAGAATAACTTCAGACATCCACGAGTTTCCTCTGGCTTCATCTTGACTAGGCATAGCTCACCATCTTTCGGGTCTCAAACATCACGCTTGTAGTCTACAAATGCCAGAAAGCATAAGTAACTCATCGCTTAATCATGGTACAACCACAAATAACAATACCTTTGCATTTCACTTCGTCTTCGGGTGTCAAGACCCAATGACTCGCGTGCCATTTGAACTCCTTGGTCCGTGTTTCAAGACGGGTCAAATAACTAATGCTAACCATTGATGGCGGACCGCTTACCTAGAGTAACATGCTCACCGCAACAAGGAATAAACCAAATCGCAGATACAGCAGTTATATTTAGTAAACGCAGGCCGTAGCTGCCCCACAGCTAAACTACACCGGCTAGGTGACGCCCAACACAGAACATCGCACTACGTACGAGCTGTCCCATATCGATGCCGCAGCGGCATAGTTTCTCAATGAATGAGTGTGCACTAATGCACAGAGTCTCTGGCAGGGCTAACAAAGAGCAATCGGTTGAATGGACAACTTACTCTCAAGGCATCACATAACCAACTACCCTGTTGATAGGCACACCACTCTACAGCACAGTTATTTGTTTTACTCATTACGTACTCATTCACGTACTGTTGAACTCTCCCGTCAGAGTTTTTCAACTTTCCCTCATGGTGCTTGTTCGCTATTAGTCCCTTCATATATTTAGCCTTTGATGAAATTTACCACCACCTTTAAGTTGTACCCCTGCCCTTTGTTGTTACTTCTCTGTGTACCTGTTTATCTCTGACCGCTTTAAGTGTCTGGCAGTGAAGAAGAGTATGTTCTACTCCGTCCTTCATGCTAGACACTCAGAGCACACAGATGCCCACTTGCGTTTTGCCGATCTTTGTCATGTATGTCTGGAACTGTCCATGACCCGACAAGACTTGGCAGGGGTAGGATGTTAGCTCTCCCTGGCTGCCGCGAATCCATTTCCTAACATCTGGTATTAGATGTCGGGTCCAACTGCCCGGAGATTCTCCTCCTCTGTAAGTGCGTGGATTTTCCCATTGCTGCTGCCATTTGTAAATTGTATCCTCACGTGCCCTTATGTTGTCGGTGGAATCATCTCTTTGTCGTCGTTCAGGTCCTTCATGGGACCATTTTGGCCAATACTAGGAGTGCTTCGGTTAACACAGTTCTGTACGCTCTGGCCACTCGTATTGCTACAATTCTTTGTGCGGCCAGTAGTATATCTCTATTAACTTTTGTCGTCAGTGCCATTTCTGCCCATACAGAAGTTGCATATAGTGCTCTAGCTTCAGCTATTGAGGCCAGCAGTCTTCGGCTACCCTCAGAGGCTCCTCCCATTCTGGGCAGTATTCTCGACAAATTGAGGGCTGCTCTTTCTGCCTTTTTAGCTGCATGTTTAATATGCTCCCTTCCAGTCATTGCAGTGTCAATTATTACTCCAAGGTATTTCGCCCTTTTCTGAATGTTAATTTGAGTATTACCCAGATATATTTCTATATCTGTGGTCTTCTTCTTCCCAGTTAGGTATAATACTTCTGTCTTCTTCGCAGCTAGCCGTAGATAATGTTCTTCCATCCACCGTTCTATGATCTGGAGGGAGTCGTTAGCTTTGTTTTCTAGTTTCACCTCTATCCGGGCTCTGATTATCAGAACTAGGTCATCTGCATATGCTATGGTCTCTAGCCCTTCCGGCAATCCCGTTTTTTTGCAGAACGCTGTCGTAGGCTAGATTCCACAGTATTGGACCGAGGACCGACTCCTGCTGTGACCGTATATCTTGTCCCATCCGCTATTAGTATTCTGTTCTCTAAGTATGAACTGATAATCCTGCGTAGATACTTAGAGATATTCTTTTCTTCCAGTGCTTCCATTAATTTTCCCCAGTTCATGCTTTTAAAAGCATTTCTAAAATCTAGTAGGACTAGTAGCACGAGGTTCCGGGTCCTTAGTGTGCTTCTCATCTCTTCCCTCGCTAGCCCGAGGACCCTGTCCACAGCTGTCATCGTGGAACGGTGTTTCCTAAAGCTGTATTGCGTCTCCGACAGTGCCTCCCTATCTTCAATCTCCTTGTTCAGTCTGTTTACTATTATGCTTTCAATAGCTTTTGCTGCTGTATTTAGAAGACAGATTGGTCGAAATGCCGTAGGACCTGTCTTATTTCCGGGTTTTGGGATCAGGACTAAGTTTGCTTCCTTCCATATATCCGGGAATTTTCCTGTCCGCAGTATGTCGTTCGTCAATTTTTGTAATATCCTTGGCCATCTCTTGATCAACGTCTTGACTACTTCCGGTGGAACTCCGTCGGACTGTATGCTTTCCCTGCTGCTATTTTGTTTCCTGCTTCTGTTATTTCTTCCAGAGTTACTTCGGGGATGTCTCTTTCATCTACCTCAATCGTTGTTTCATCCATCCTTGGTTGCATAGGGAAGAGGTTTCTTACCGCTTTCATCACTATGTCTGGGGGGATTGGTGGTGATCCTTTCTTTATTTTGTCCATTACTATTTGATAAGGGAGTCCGAAAACGTTTCGGTCGACTGCTTCTATGAGTTTTTTCCAGGATTTTTCCTTACTATGTCGTATACTTTGTCTTAGTTTGTTTCGGGCTTCCTGGTATTTCCGGAGTTGTTGTGTCGCTCTTTGTTCTGTTTCTGGTTGAAGATTGTTCGTGCGTCTCTGCCAGCTTCTTGTTCTTATGTATGTACGCCTTTTCCTCACGCATATTTTCCTGACATCTGCAATTTCCTTATTCCACCAGTGTTTTGGGCGGTGGCGGTGTCGGTCTATGAACGGTTGCCGATTAGCTTTAGTACATGCATCAAACATAAGCTGACTGAGTTGTTGCGCTTCTATCTGTATGCCTCCAGTTCCGGTTTCGCTTACCATGATTTGCACTTTCTGTCTAATTTTCTTCGCAGTATTGGGAGGTCTAATTTTCTTGCTTGCCATCTTCTCGTCTTTCTCTGTATTGCTTCCGGTGGTCTTGTTTGCTCGACTTGGAAAAATATGTAGTGGTGGTCACTACCACTTTCTTCTTCGTCCAAGACTCTCCACCCTGTTCTGAACGCTGCTGCCTCGTTGTTTACTAATGTGATGTCTATGTGTGATGGGTAACCACCGTGTTCACAAGTAGGAGCCTCTCCATCATTAAGCACTGTCAGTCCCTCTGTTGCCATCCACTCTAAGGTCGCTATTTCTCTTCGGTCGTTACTTCTGCTGCCCCATATTACATTCTTTGAGTTAAAATCTCCTGTGACAATAATCTTTTTCCTGTTATCACGTCGTTTTACACTTTGTCCTAGTTCTTGAAGGAATTTTTGAATTCTTCTATTGATCTATTGGGCGAAAAGTAGCATGTGTAGAATACTGCTACGTTTTCGATCTCCGCTTATGTGAAACCGTTTCCTGCTCCTTTTCTTCGTATTATCACGTTCCTCATGCCGCTAGTATATAGCAGTATCATTTTTATCGTCCGTCACTATAATTTCTTTAGCACTGGCTATTTTTTTGTAGTTCGGTTCTGATAATAGACAAAGGTGTATGCCGTATTTCTGGATTGTAATTTCCAGTAAGTCATAGGCGGCAGACGAGCGATTGAGGTTGATCTGTATTAGTTTGAACTCTATTTTGCTAATATTCTTCTATTCCTCTCTCCGCTGTTTGCTCTTGTATCCTTAGTTCTTCAGTGGGCCGTTTAGCGGTCTTTTTTTGCTGATGGTGTTATAAAATTTTCCTCGTCTGTCGTTGGTCTTTTTGTCCTCTTTTCCCTCTTCTTTGTTTCTTCTTCTCTTTCTTTCGCTATATTTTCATTGTTCTCTCTTGTCTTCATCTCTCCTTCTCCTGTGGAAAAAGGGGGACAGGGTTTTGTTGCTATCTTAATGTCGTGCTTTCATTTGACCTGGTCCACTAGAGTTCGATACCTAGGGCATCGCATTGATGTAGCCCTGTGGCCCTCCATATCGCACTCGTAGCAAAAGGGAATCACTCTTTCGCAATTATTTGCCGTATGTCCCGTGATCCCACAGTGGTAGCATCTCTTTCCTTCCACTTTGGCTTTTTCGGTACATTCGTGGGCTCTGTGCCCTACTTTCTGGCATCTGAAACAGTTTAGTAACCTGACCCATTCTCTTATCTTGCATCTGTAGGGCCCCATCTGTATCACTCTTCTTTCTTTTATACTCTTTACCAAAGCTGTTGGTAGTTGTATCAAAGGAATACCAACTGCTTCTCGACTGACGAGGATTTCCGGCTGTTATTTCCGTGCTTACTGGTAATCCCAGCGCTATTTTGATGTCGTTCGCTACCTTTCTGCCCGTAGCCAAGGGATCTACATTCCATATGGCCAACGTGTGCTGGTTTGTCTTCATGCTTACATTTAATTTCATGCGCTCATCTTTTTTAAGGATGCTGGCGGTTTTTGTGGCTTCGTCTTTTATATTTCCCTGTACCCGTAGCAGAACGTCTCCTCCTGCCGCTTGGGAGATTCCTATTTTTCCATCTATTCTTGTGGGTCCTAATTTCGTGCGAACTGCCGTCAGCACCTCACTGTAGGATCTATTCTCTCCCGCCTTTATCGTTATTGTTGTGATCTCTTCATAGTGTTTCCCTCTTGTTATCGATTTTCCAATTTCCTTCTTTTCCATATTTTGTCTTTGTAAACTCTTCATTTGTTCTCTGCATATATATTAATATCGCACCCAAAATATCTGCCATATACTTCCAGTAGTTTTCTGGTGTTCTCGGTGTCAACTTGATCGGTCATATTCATTGCTGGTGTTGTTTGTCCTCTTTCATCCTTAAGGGTTTTGACTACTTTTTTGATCATTTTTGTCAGGCTCTCTTCTGTCTCTTCTTTATTTATTACTCCTATTATTATTTTTGTTTTTGCATTCTCTGGCATTTCCTCCCCTTTCGCGTGCCCTGTCATGAGGTTGAAGGAGCTGCTGCTCGTGATTAATGCGACGCTACCAGCTGTCAGTTTTTCTACTTTTCTAGCTGCGTTTATTTGAGCATTAAGTTGTTTAAGTAGCTTTTGATCCTTCTCGAGGCCTTTCTCAATTATCAACGCCCTTGTGTCTTTGATGGCCAGTATGCTTTCCTTTATTCTGTTAACACTTTTAAACACTTTCTGGGGCCATTTCTTCCTAGTTACACGTTTAAAGTCTTCGTCCGTTTTAACTGCAGTTAGTTCCGCTTCTATTTCTTTTTCTATCCTTGCATCTTCGATCTCTTGCAGGCGTTCCTGTTCAACCTTCTTTTTGCATTTGTTGCACAGGATGTCTTCTTTATTTTATTTGTGTATTTCCTTTTGTTCTGTCTCGTCTTTTCCATTTTGCATTTTCTGCAGTTTTAGGTCCTGGTTTCGTGCCTTTTTGTTCCTCCAAACTATTTCTTTGTTCGAGTTTAGCCTTTTTTCTTAGTCCCTCGGTTCTTATCAAGGTCCTAATCGCTCTGGCTAATTGTCTTGCATTTTTCTTAATGTCGTTTGGTGTGACTTTGTTTTTTGCATAGGATTCCAGAGAGCTTTTTGACTGTATTTGACTGTGGCTTCGTCCACACCTTTGGACTCTGTCCGTACTTCTTCTTTATTTTCTTTTCGTCTCTTATCTGTTGGACTTATGTCTTCTATATTATTTAACGAGACTGGGAACCAGCTGTTTGATGACATACTTACGGATTACCATTTCTTCTATAGTTCTTCTTCTGGACAAAACCTGTTCCTGTGTTTTACTTGGGGCTATCCCCTAATAACTTATATGCATCTCTTCCTCGTGTCCAGTCCTACAGGCCTGCTGTTGGGTTTCCCCTGGGTGGCCCTTTAGGAATTGTCCATCTTGTTTCCTTCTTTGTCATATGTTTGTCTTGACCCTGTAGGCATTCCTTTGTGCAGAGAAGGTTCTTCACGTGGGTCTCTCCCTTCTTCGTCTCTTCTTCCCTGTTTTCTTTCCTCATATGTTTCTTCTTTTCTGCCAGGGTTGGGAACCCTCTCGCCAGTGGCACTGTGATACCGGCATTTATTTTAATCTTATCTTCCATTTTGATTTCTGTTTATCTTATTCTTTTGTGGGTCGCAAGGCAGCGTCGGTTGTTCGAACCGTTAACTTTCCAACATTTATTGAAGGACAGGTTTTCATACGTGTGGCCTCAGCAATGCCCCCCGAATATTGCTGCAGGGCCCCTTCCGGTCGTCATCCGGCACTACAACAGTAACGGGATTTTCGGTCAGTTGACTAGACGCCCGGGCCCCTGTACTACCTGCCAGCCCGTCAGTGCCCCACGGTTTTAGAGATGTACCCTCACCTTTGTCCCTGTTCAACGACCTGTCTTATTTCCTCCGGCTCTCCCGAATCCGGCGCTTTCTATCGTTGTTCCTCTACTCTTCGCGCCGTTGAAGCCCTCTGAGTTAGCTTTCCTCCGCCGCTAGAGTCCTCGGGGTCCATCGTTTCTATTTCGCAGTAAATGGTTTTGGTCCGCGCCGGGTATAATTTCCCGGTACCTATCATATTTGAAGGGCCTTCCCCTATCCGCCACCTGGGGATGCGGCCGGTAGGGGTCCAGCAACCTCTTCTGATCGTTGATTATTTCCTGCTGGTTTCAACGACCGGACCTCCGGGAACCTAACCTAACCTAACCCTTAACCTAATGATGTATTCTTGACCTTGCTGTCTATATGCTTGAACCTGTAGATTGTTAACCCACCATCAATGTTCTGATCCATATGTTTTTCAAATTTTTTTTTTCTGGGAAAAAAATCCGTGTGAGATACTCACGAAATTGGCTGTAAGCAGCAGTAGGACTACCAAAATGCAAGAACTCGATAGAATTCTCACTTCCACAAAACGCCAGTGCTCGAAATATAGATGTATTTGTTTACCCAAACACAGAGGGGCATTTTAAGCATTTTCTTTAATTTACGGAGGAAATGCTACATATGTTATGTATCATTATTACATTATGTATCATTTTATACTGTTTATTAAATGGTTGACAAAAAGAAATCGATCACATCAGGGCTGGTTCGTCTGCTATCATCACTCTGTATTCGTTTATATCTTATTATATTATATTCCCGGCGTGACTCGCAACTCCATGACCTGATGTTTTAAGGTGCGGTGCTTCGACCAGCCTCCTCCAGTTTCAGATTCGATAGGCAAGACAATTGTTTCGTCCTATACTCGGCCATTTTGATCTTCTTGAAGAACCTTCGTCTTCAAGCCGTTCGACCTCTTCGGCGTCACTGGAGCCGTATCAGCTGCGCAAAACTGGCAAACCGGATACTGGCGCCACCTGAAGGTATTTATATTCCAATGTAATTGGTTGACTTTTGTTTATGGTTCTCCGATATTATTGTTCATATATTTTAGGGATAAAAGCTTATAGACGCAAGTCTAATCCTCCTCTCTCGTCTGTATAATTTCATTCAATTGAATATGAGTCATGATATCAACTTCTACAACAAATGCATCACCTTAAGGTGTATCAACTTATTGCTGGCTTGCAATTTACGGGATTGTAGGGATGTATAAAAAAAAACCTTCAACAATAGATCTATCACCTGAACCTAACAACTTACCAAAAAAAAATTGTTTTTAGTTCAGAAGTAACCTAGCACTTCTGGTTTAATTATTTCCGGGACGGGCTTCAATGATATTTCTGGAATTACATCGCCATAGAAAATTTCAAGCATGGTTGTCGTAGTTGCTATACATAGCAATGCATTTTTACTGTCATGGTTCGATCAGAGGCTCTATGGCGTCAACAATTAAAAAAAAAAAATCCAAAATAAGACACTGTGACAACTTATAATAAAATCGCTTAAACAGTTACCCTGGGACGAGCGTCCATTTCACGTATTATCTGAATGACTACAGGAACCTGACTTTGAGGTTGAGCTAAACTCCAGTATCCTGCTACGCCAAATAGAATTCCGAAATCGCTCGGGCATGAACTATCTTCCATGTTCTGATTAGGCTGAAATCTGTTTTAACGCCTGCGATCGGCGATGTCTAAATGAAGGAGGATATGTTTGCAAGCAACTCGCGTAAATAAAAGCTATACAAATACCCACAGCTCCAAAAAGTTCTGCCATCTGGATTTCATCATCCAAGTATTCCTTTTACGTACGCCTTTGTTTCCAGGACTAATTCGATGGCGCATTGAAGCCAAAGCTCGGATTTTAACTAATAGTATCGGCTCGGATATCTCAAAACGACGCAAGTACACGATGATAACAGGACGTCTTTATCTGAGAAGTATCATTTATTCGCACAAAAATACGTTCTCGTAGTTGACTCGTGAGGTTCAGCAGGCCAAGCTGATCTAATGCAATCGCCATGTGCACCGCGTGACATCTCTAATTATCGATCCAATAAAGGAGCCCAATGGCTCGCAAAAATTGTGCCTTAAGTAGAAATCCACTAAGTTATGCCTTAACGGTGCTCGCAAGGCATTAACGTCGACACGTCTATACCCGTCTGCCATTTCTGATTGCAGATCCACTAAAAGTTGAGCACGTCGATCCCCTGGGTTTTTGTTGCGAGTACCTTGCACATTCTGAGCCAACTGTAATCCTCGATGTTCCCCATATCGAGATGGGGGCTGATTACGAAACATTCATCAGAGCTTTTTTTAAAATACTCATTTGCAATCAGATACGAACATCTATGAATTTATTAACTTGCATTACCTAAGTAGTTGAAGAAGAGCAAGCAGAAATGAGTGCGCCAAAATGGCGGTTTTGTATTGGAACTTCGACGATTAGCCGCACCTTTAATAATCGAATACCTTCTTAATATCTTAAATACACCATTGCGATGCACCTGCCATGTATCATGCATGCTTACAATCCACTTCTTTGCTGAATTTGAATACCACTTTACGTGTTTCGCTTAGCCACGTTTGCAGACCATTATGCAATAAGCAGCACCAAGTGTAAATCAGCTGATTGATTTCGTCTTCCGAAAAGAGGGGTACCCCTTCTTACCGTACCCTCAAGGCTTAGTTCAGCAACATTAAGAAAATCGAACTTTTGCATCGATGCTTGTAAATACGAGTGCTAACGGTTCATGATTTCTCGTTTTGTTACGTTCTGACAGAGTAAATTACCAGGACAACTTTCATGCGTATATATAGATGATCGTTCGGCTACTGCACTTGGACGATCACTGGCTATGATAATTCAACTTGTTTCAAGCAAGAAAAAAAAATACGAAAACGCACAATACATGTTTTTAGGCACACTTATTTACAACAAACATCTTGTTCGATATAATGATTTGTCATCATTGGTAGTATATTTGTATTTAAGCGAAACGTAGTATCTTGTGATGACTATTAATAAACTGGTTTTCAGCAAACTGGGTTACACTAATTGCGGCTAAAGTTACCTTGCGGTTGTCCATTGAATACGTTAAACATATATGATGCACAGATCAATTGTGACACAGATGTTGTTGTACAGCGCTAGACAGAGTAGTTCTTCTGTGCTACCACAGTACGATTAGGCAGTCAGCTAATGACTGCCTAACGGCGGTAGACTTTCAGTAAAATCATCGTTTGCATAGATGTTACACAGACAGTGGCTATATTTCGGTAACGCTTATGTTCTGCTTTAATACAGAAAAAGCTGAAAGGAGGGCTGACTAGATGACATCAGAAGATTCAGTTTTCTACACGATGCTTTGCAGAACAACCTTGCACGGAATGAATCGAACTGCTTAAAACTTTTTCTTTTGGCCGAGCAGCTACACATAATAAAATAACATCACTCTGAAGTTTGCCGTCAAGCTGAAATAATATTTCAACATAAATGACGACTCCGAGATAAAAGGACGGTTTTTCGCAAACTGGAGATGTCAGCGCTTCGTGATTATGATTCGGCGTAGCCACAAAAAATTCAATGAATCAAGTATTATGCCAGCAAATATAGTTAAACGAGCAAAAAATCAAATCTCTACATCTGTTCTATATTTAACTATACTATCTGAAGATTTAACATCATGCCTATGTCAAGATCCGAAACAGTTCGTCAACGTCTGCATGGAACGAGGTGAAACAATTATTATATTCCTCGCTGGTATCTGTTTAGCTACGAATGACGGTGACGCTATAGACATGACATACACACATTGGCATTAGTTATGTTCATTGGCTCTTATTGAAAACTCGACTTAGTGGCCTATTGAATTCTTTTTTATTAACATGTTACGCATAATCTCGTTCCTCTCTGGCACTTCCTAATCTGAGCGTTGAACTCAGATAGAAATAACAGTCGTTATCTCAAACTAGGCCGATATTTAAAGAAAGATAATGTTCTCGTAGCTTTTGAAAAACGCGCCAAAGTATAGCGCGGCAAGCGTATCTATAAATCATAGCTTATATAACGATCCATAACACTCAATGATTACAGGAAAACTTAATTCAGGTAACATTCGGTGAAGTGTTTGTAGTCTGAGCTTCGCCGCAACACTTAGGCGGGACCATTAGAGAATTCTCAAATAATTGCGAACTTAGGGCGGGCAGCTGTCAACTCTAAGACATAAGAAGAGCTAAAAGTCGCATTGCTCGACATATTGGTGCATGAAGGAGTTTGTCTGTCCATCGAAAGCTTCAACGCGTTCTAGGAAGGTCAGAGAAAATGATAGTTAAAAGAGGCAAATGCCTCTATTTGACCTACTACTCAAAATTCAATTATTAAAGTAAACATTGAATGATCATCAGATAGCCAAAACAATGTTTCATAATAGGAACATGATTGATACTCTCAAGTTAAGCAAATTAAGATTCTCACATGAACTAGTCTATACGCAGAGTAAATAGACACTTCACCTAGTTGACCGTTGTTCAAATATGCATTACTCGAACCAGCAGGGTTAAGCCTAGCTTCCATTTACCTTATGATAACAACAATATTCTATCGCGGGAAGTGGCGGCTAAAACATGTTTTCCGAGACGTGCAACCGTAACATGTCTAAATGCTAGGATGTCGCGCTTCATATAATAAAATCTTAGCCAGAAAAACAGCTAATTTGATATTTAATCAAAGAGTCAGAATTCGATGGAACCGTCTCTATTCTAACTCCGTGGCGAATGTCTTCATTGGTTGAACTATCAGTGTTCGAATCAGTCTTCGAACAAAAATGTACGTTCATGATTGCAAAGGCGATATCTTTTAGGTAAAACACCTCAGCAAAAATTTTACGATTTGGATCTAGAGAGCGGTAACGCGGAGGTGATGCTAGTTTTGCATGGTATACAAATAGTATTGTAATGGTGACGATCCGATATGTATCTAGAGAAATCGATAATAGCAAATAATTAACCCCTGTTTAACAAGTAATGCAATAATATCGTTCATAATGGTAAATAACGAATCTACGCTATGTATATTCCTCTATTCTAAGCGCTAGTGATTACTCGATAATGTCACTTCGACACTCGTATCAAAGACTGGCACTTCATGCTCTGCCAAAAGTAAACGTCTACACACCCCTCGAACCTCAACTAGGCTTTTTAATAGCAATAAAAACCTCAGATAATTTGAGGGGCAATTTATTTTTAATATACGGTTAGTCAATACATATTTAAAAAATGACGTTCATTCGACCAAAGGCATGAACGTTAAATAATGCTAAAATATGGACCACGTCAAAACGTTGTCGCAATGTCAACCAACGTTTATTTATTGATCAACGTCGTATACAGATATATTGTAGATAATCTGATTTGATTTGAGAAGTTCAGCATTGAAAGTATCATATTTGATTAAAAAAAAAATTGAAAAAAACTATTCATTCATTCGCATTTCATTATTATTGTTAAGTGGGTCGAATCGCACCGGTCACTCGGGTCTTCCATAGTACGTGACTCAATTACTTTTTCAGATCTCATTGGTTTGGCTTGTTCTAACATTTTGAATGAATTCGCGATTATACAATGGTACAACTCGTACCACAATGTGCACACGTTGTTGAGGTCATACCAGTGCAGATAGCCACATTTCGGTAGGTTTCTTTTTAATCGAATATTCTACATTGTGGGAGGCAGGTTTAATTGGTCTAACTACACGTCTCGGGCTTTACATCCAGTACTATCGCTACGTTTTTGTTCAGACGGCTGGTGCCCACCACGAAATAGGGTGTATTTACGCCCAAATACGAACTTAGCCTACCTCGATGTTCCTTCGCCTGGTAGGCAAACACTGCACCATTACAAAAAAAATCTTCTCTACATTTCCCGTCTTTTGAAACAACGTTGGTACCAGTTAGAAGAAAGGCGCAGTCGTTTCTTGCTCCATGCTACTTACTGCTCTTTTTAGTAAGTCAGTTTCACACCACATATATTGCTGCCTAGTTCAGAGACATTGCCCTTGAGGATTCTAGCTTTTTTTTTTTAGCAATTTTTCAGTCGTCTCCTTAGTATACTAACAACAATTCCCCCGCAGATGTAATCGATGGAAATAACAATTCACAAGGACAATTTGCAGTTCAAAGTGTGCAAAGCAACAAGCTGTTGATTGAATCAGGCGATGTTTTAAAATGTATGAATGATACGATAAGGCCAAATACGAAGCATATTATGACGAAGATTATTTTGAAACTACGTTAATTTAAGCTGACATTTTACTTATACTCTGTTTCAAAGGTTTGAAAACTGTGGACAATAATGCCTTTTTCGTCATGGATATATTAATGCCTCTGAGGTTTGTCCATAACAAACTAGAAGAATTAAAATATACACGTAGAAGAAGTTAACAAGCTATTCAAGAAATGAAATGTCAATAAATCGTCATAACACTTTTAGTCGCAAGAGTAATTTCTCTTTAAGCTTACAGTTGAGGGCTGATACTTCAGTTACACAGCGACCGTTATGGTATACCCCACTGCCAGTCGTAAATTAAGAACTGAGTTTTCTACTGGTAGTTTAATTGCATTCACTTTAGAATAATTAATTGAGGATGAGCGGTAACACTTTAGTGTTAAACGCCTGTGGCTTGGAGCATAGAAAACTATTATAATTAGGATATGGATAGCATGTATAAACTCGCTGAAACTGATGCTTTTTTAAATGAAGTATTTCAGTAAGTTTTTTTTTAGCTTTAGCGAAAAGTTAAGAATGAACTTTAAACTAAATCCTATTGGAATAAGCCTTACAAGCGACATAGTAGCTAAAGAATACTTCGTGTACCGCTTCATAGCGCCAAATTATTGTGCTCCCGCCAAAGAATTGAGCGTCATTTCGAAACGCATCTTTCATATATATGCATCTGTAGAACAGAATAATACCAGTGACACAACTGATTTAAAATTCTTATTTAAATTACGAAAAAAAACCATAACCTTCAAAGCTAGTGTCGGCTCTCCGGCCACGGTCATTACGAGAACAACAAGAGCTCCAATAATGAGAATAGTTTTGATGTCTCCCCATGTGATTCTTTCTAGACAAGTCTAGATATAATTAAAAGTTCCGCACTAGGATTTGTGGAGCGCAATAGGACTAGGCGATTGTAGTCACGTTCTGATCAAATAGCTGTTATAAACCTATTGACAATAAATCTGCTAGTAATTGACGTAACATGCAGACAACCTGCGATATTACAAGTCTCAGACGTTGGTTAGAACGCCATTCTCTTCAGAATATCAAGCACCTTAGAATTTATTGTTTACATCTTATTAGTCCCCAGTTGAACTAAACATTTGTTCAACTTGAAAGAAACTGGGGTCAGTACGAGAGTGCGTCAGTCATTCACCGCACTTGCGGTTCCTATCGTTATTTTTGTCAGGGTTGCTATCACCGTTATGCTATAATATAGTCATACTAAAAGCTAGCAGAACGTACTCTTAGATAAATCGCAGTGCTATAGTCAGTGTATCCTTAGCTAATCTGATGGCTTAATATATTAAAAAGCTAAGTTTTCATCTAGTGTCATAAGTTAGTTTACAGTGTCGCTCACTTTTTATTAGAGGCTATACTAATTAGACTTCGGATAAATTAGTCACTTATGATAGCTCATACGTTTGTCTCCTGTGAAATCCTATTCGTCTGTAGTGAAAGAGGTTTAAATATGTAGCAACACTTTACGGTGGTAACGAAGCTTGGTTCTGTGACAGGTGACAACGAAACGTCTAATGATCATGATAAATGGATGATAATATAATAATTATTATATATTATTATTATCAGATTATATATATATATATATATATATAATCATCGATTGTCACAGTTAGGCAATCCATAAGACAACACAGTAGTTTTCTAAAGAACTTCGTATTCTATCTATCTACGTATCTAATATTACTAGGCGGTGGCTGTTGTCTGCATCAGATTCGGTCAAATATAAAAATATTGCACCCTTTGTACCTCTTTAGGCCTCTGCGAATTATACAAATAAAACTATACACCATTCCGTGATTTATTCGCAACTTACGGAAACATAAACACGGAATGGAATACGACTGTATTCCATAACTGTATGTTCTTAAAACAACAAAATTTGCATGCGAGGTAAGCAAGCGCTCAAAGTTAACATGATTGAGCTTACTCTATTTTAGTCTGTAATAATAATGTCTTTTCTTAGGGGTTGCATGATAAGATCAATCGTTCAGTTTGCCTATAGCCTATCACTCGAATTCAATAAAACCACCTCAGGAAGTTTATTGAAAAAATTTCTCACCGCGGGACACGATTTCTACATTGTAGTTTATAAAAAAAAATTCACATTTTGTTAAGCCTAAAAAGGTATCGCAGTGTAAAGAAATTAGGCATGCACGTGAGCTTGTAGGATGCGAGTTAGGAGATGATATCTCGATCCACTTTTATTACGTACGAGTTAAGCAGGAAGAAACCAACAGACAATAGCAGATTGTAAAAACGCTATTTAAAAACCTTTATTGTTTATAGGTTGGCTCTGAAGAAGTAAGAACAGTTATTATAACAACAGATTCCAGTATATTATTAAATCAGCTGGAAAATAAATTAAAGCTTGCGTCAGAAATTTGCTCTAAAAGTGTATGGTAGATAGTATAATTAGTATTTGGTGAGAGATAAATTTCAATGAAGACGAGTCTAAACATGCCAAGAAAACCGCATATATTTACATATATCTCATTTTTCGTATGTTTTTCGGTATAAAAATGTTTTTCGGTATACAATGTTCATGGTTGACTGTAAGCTCTAGTTACTAAAAAACGATAGAATTATTTTGTTTTAGTAGATACATGACAAGTCAATGAAGAAATATTTACTTACACAGGTTGTCAAAAGTCATTAGGTGCACTCAAATTGGAGAGTGATCATCCTCAGAAAGCTAAGAATTTTGGCTTTTCAACTATTGTACAATACGAAAATGGGGGTCAAAAAGCACTATATCAAAACTATTGCTTTCCAGGCTACGTATAAATATATATTTTCAGATTTCAGCCACGTAATGTTAGCAGACTTTAACAACATTACAATATCTAGGTAAATGTAGTTCAGATCCATGTATAACAATATAAACGCACGATTTGAGCAGCAGCAGCAGCAGATAAAGACCACTGCGCGAGAGTCCAAGATAGTGTTATTACACTCCTACGATTACTGGTGCTTTACTATCCTGTAAAACCACACAATTATAGGGCTGCCACTTTTCGATTATGTCATCTAAGCGTGAACAGCGGGGTATTCAGCCATATATTACGAAACATACCCCAATTACGTGGCCGAATATAAAGACTCCAGTAGCAAAAGTTAACAACATTATAGATCCCATTATAAGTAAATATGATCCAGATCAGTATATAAGAGGCTGTCTGATAAGTCAGTTACAGCTTTGTCATTTGCGTTATTTTGTAACAGTACATAAGATCGAGTTCAGAGAAACAGGGCAAGACACATGGATGACAACGTTATACGTTCCAGCGTTGACAAGCGTCGACGTAGAGATGATGATGGAAAAGTAGCTAGAATAGGCACTGCGACGCTTAGCGCTCTTGTAGCCCACGTTTCTGAAAATGCTAATAGGCTACCCGTTGCCGACTATCTGCAAGTGGACGACGCAGTGCTTCGCGAATGAATTTGATAGTTTCAATCCTCCACAGCCATGCAGAGATGGTTGCACAGCTACCCCTTAAATAGTTAAATTACTCCTCTAGCCAATAAGATATTGGCCTATGATTCTAATAGACTAAACTGCGTGCACTGTGGGCTAAGGCAACGTAGGTATAAATTAAGGCTGAAACGTTTAAGTGGTTCCTGCATAGAGCGTCCCTCAGCCCGACGGACACGCTGAGGCGCACGGGAAAGTTTCGCTTCATACAAATTTATCACTTATTATTTAGGTAACGTCGCGTATATCTAGATAACGCTGCTGAATTTAGTTCGTAACCTATAATGATTTGCCTGTACTACGTAAAGTGGTGAAAAAAAGGAGCTAAACCAAAGTATGATTGAGTTTGGCGGGGAATAAAGAAAGGGGAAGCGAAAAGAAGTGAAATAGACAGGTACGAGCGGGTCCAATAGCCTTAGAAATTGGATAGCTTTTGAGGTAATCGGGGTAGAATGATGATTTTTTATATGTGAAAGAAGTGCTTTTCTTATTTTCCATTCACTTGTTCGAATTCTCGGACAACCATATACCTAGCTTTCACGTTCTCATATGTAATTTCTGTATCTATGACTTATCGGAGTAAATTGATAGTGAGATATGTTTGCTGACCAATTACTCTTCTAGAGTACAAAAAGCCCCGTAATCATACGGACTTAGATTAACGGGAAAAAAGACCGACTAAAAGCAATGTTAGATATTTATTTGCGCAATCTAAGAAGTAAAAAGGTAGTGCGAGGAAGTCTGGCATTGTGATCAAGTGTTTTCGGTTGCCGTGATGACACGCCATAAGTTTTTTGAGGAACTCAAGATAGAGAACTGCGTTCGTTGTTTAATTTTCTACGAGTACTTCATAATAGCAGATTCCCTTGTCCACTGCAAGCACTACCATAATTTTATGACGGAATCTACTGCCAACCTTGATTTCTCTTGGGGGCGACATTATTTTCTTGCCCGGATCCTTTCTGGATGGGGTGGAATTACCACACCTCATCTATGATGGCCGTATGTTCCAAGCAGCTTCGTTATTGATTTAAATTCCGCAGATTGCACGTGGAATATACCCAATACATTGCTAACTAACCTCAGGTCCCTTAGAGAGTCGTTTTAACTCAGTTTCCGCATTTTTAGTATTTCGGTGACTGTTCCGTAACAAGTTATGTGAAAAGCCAGTTTTGGCCGATAGAGCCTTTAGACTTCAAACCCTGTTTTCGTGAAAAGCAGCCTTAATTGTGGCAGTGCGTTGTTGTTGTTCCTGTCCCGATATCTGGTTATCTTCTTGCTGATCTCCAACACTCCAATATTCGTTCTTTCCTTAAGCTTTTCCTGTTTAGTACTTTATCAGTCTTCGATGAATTTCTGGTGAAATTTTTCTGTTCATTTAAGGAACAAAAACTTCACCACTGAGCGTTGAGTTTTCTTCATTGTTCCTGGAGTAAACTCAACCGGTTTTCACATTTTTAGAAGACTGGACTAATCATCAGCGAAATTTCGTTTGCTAGTAGCGCCTAGTTCAAAAGTTTTTCGGTTTCAGAATTCGCCTAATAGCTATTATAGCAGTTAGCTAATAGATAATGACATTAAAAAAAAAAAAAAAAAACAACAATCTTTCAAATATGTTTTGTCTTTAACATGCAACTTATAAACTCAGTAAGCTGCAAAATTCGAAAGGCCCTTATTATATGTTAGTAAAGGTTGTCTGACAACATGCGAACTGGATACGGGGCAATTAGATTTAAGCAATTAATGCTTTAGGTAAACGGATAAACTAGCTGCATTCATTGCGATTGCTTTAAATTACTAACCAATCAAACGCAGCAAGCGTAACGTATGTCTTTTTGTAAATGAGGCATCTTCTCGTTATCATACGTTTAGGAGGATTAGCTTGGTCTTCTCGTCTTGGCACCCCAGCGCGCGTTTCCAGATGACTGAAAGATGTTTAAGCATGTTCGCGGCGCCTTTGACAGTGTTAAACAGATTGTTAGTTCACAATCCTATACAAACAGAGTTGCTAACATTCGTTTCACCCGGCAGTATTTATGTCTTCACCGATTCATCACTTAATATTATATCACTGAAGTTTATTAATTCTTCAGACACACTACACATGCAGTTGCAGCTACTTCCTTTACGTCTTCTTTAAATTAGATTGTCAATGATGTTCAGATATTGCACTTAGTATCAATCAGCTCGCATTCGCCGACATAATAATTTGCGTTATAATCTGTAGAATCGGTTAAGTGTGCGTGCAAGCGCGATGTGAAGTGAGAACTTCATACGTCACCGGTCTCTTTTTCCCGATCAGAGTTTGTTTCCTGATCGCCGCGTCGTTATTGTCGTCCACGGCAACCAGAATCTTAAATTGACGTTGTTGCGAGCTTTGCGTTTTTTCTTGTGCCGTTTGTTCAAAGGAAACTTCATTGTCGAAGGAATCTATAGATTCATTTTCGGCGTGACATTTATATTCGCCATCGTGCTCATCTGTATCAGGGTTCTCTTTGACTATCGGTTTCAATAGACCACAATGTTTCGTGCTGTAGTGCGTACTAAACCCTTGTATCATCCGTAAGCTCGCTCAGTGTGGCGCTAAGTTTTCAACACTGGCACTGCAATCATATTCGCCTCCCAATGTGTCTAAAGCAATATGAAAATGATCGTTTTCATAATTACGGTATCCTTTCAATCTTGTCGTAGACACCTAGAACCATCTCCAACATTACTGCTGTACGGACATACTCGAGCCGGATGTCCTTTATACTAAAGCAGTAGCATGTTAAGGGTTAAATGCTTACTGTTGCTGACTGTCGCTGATACGGCGTATAGACGAGGTTATTCACTTTGTTCTACTTCATACATTTTTTTAAAAGAGGTAACTCGTGCTACCCCTGATGTACTCGGTACCGCGACACGCAAGTTTCGTAAACTTCGTAAAAATCAATGTTATTTCTAGTCAAAGATTGCCGTATAGCGCTGTCCCTGAACAGATTGTCATCTGAACGGCGTAACTGTAATGGCAGAGACTTTTACTTAGGCAAGAAGCTTCCTATTAGAAAAAGTTAAGTTCAAATGCTTGGCAGCCGAATTTATGTGATGAACAAAACCGTAGGCAGCGTTGTCCGTTGTCTCCCCATAATGCGTTTCTGCTTAACATTATTACTGCCAGGTGGAAAAGGCATTAATTTGGGAGCCTGATGTAATATCGAATTTTCAACGAATAGAGTAAGTCACCGTCTTAACTGCTGTCAACAACATATAAATGGCTAGTACGAGCCAAAGTCGACCAGCAAAGGCCAACAAGATGAACACGGCCATATTGCGTAAATATGCAAAAAGCTCTAAATAAGATGGCTCGAGTAGTCCTGAATTAAAGTCTAGCTACGCGAAGTGTGCATTATGTATACTTCAGCGTCGTTGTCGTCAAATCGAACAAACTCATATATAATATTTTTTTCCTAGTCGTACAAATTGAGATGCGGCATCATTATCGCTAGGTGAAACTTGACGCAGCCCTATGTCTCTTTCAACTACAGGTTTGGCCCTTCAACCTACCTCGTCGGTGAAATACGCATTAATGCAACTGTTATTATAGCCTGTTGGTCAAATTCGATGAATAAACTAGTGTCACCAGTAATTATATAATATATAATTCCGTTAAATTGAGAAAAAATGCGATATCCTTAAGAAAGTTCAAAGTGGTATAAAATGAGCCGGGGTGGTTTGCCCGAGATGAAGACGCAAAGTGAGAAACAATATAAGGTTAAACAAACAAAACCATAAGTAATGACTGCGAAAAGCAAACTACATTTAGTCTTTAGCTTGTGATCTATGAATAATTTGTCGCTTCAGGTAATTGTGTAAAACATTATCGTCAATCGATAGAATCTTGTCTACAGTTAAGGACAGGTCAACAAAGCAAACGAACAAAAAAGGTTTGAGCGCATGCACTGTCAGCGGTGCTCTGCAGAATGCAGTTCATTAGATAGCCCTCTGCATTCATGTAACTAACGGAAAGCTTAGAAGCAGCGCCTCGTATTCTATAGTATGGCCTTATAAGAATTGCGCACACCTGTTGACCGAACTAATGATGAAGACGAGGGATGTCGTCAAGGGTGTTTGCTAGAACGCACACATAATGCACATAGCTGGCATAGGGATGGTAACGAAGGAAAGCATCGGTGGGTTCGCGGAAATCTTGAAATTCAAAGGGCTAGGAAACTAAATCACTTTCATTAATTATGTGTAGATTCCTAGCTAACTGCAGTCCATTCTATATGAGGTTGATTGATTGATTCAGAATGAATCACAGTAAGTGGCAGCTTTGTTAATTGCAACTATAAGTTAGGGCAATTACGCTAAAGCCAAAATAAGCAAATAAATGAGTCTTATGTTTTGCACTCTACTACGTACAGTTGAAACAGGAAGCTCATTAAAAAGGTGTATGTATTAATAAGTGTTACAAAGGGACAGTCCACGGTAAGGACCCTGCGGGGCCGTTAGTTAATCTAGTCTCACGAACACTCAGAGTCAATTAGTTTACTCGGAAGCCGCAAGACAATCTAAAAAAAACTTGTTCTAGAAATAAGCTTTCTCAATACACCTGTTCTGCTATGTCTCCATCGTTATATTCTAGCAGCCAGTCCCAGTTATTATTGCCAGGGACTTTATTTTGGAACACCTCTATTGAACATTTCGTTATTATACCCACATCGTGCTATCTAATATTGACGAATGTAAATAATGAAAATTCGCGTCCGTGGTTTAGATCAAGAGATTTTTTTATTAAAGTAATATATATATATATATATTAAAGTATATGTATGTGTATTTCATATACTCTACGTGACTCAATCGCTTCTAAGGAATAGCTCTAAAAGAACGAAACATAATTGCTTTCCGCGTAGATGATCTTTGTTTGAGTTTAAATAATACCGGTGAGGATCTGAGACGCAAGTAGATAATAATAATGCGGAAACAGATTACAGATAAACGTAACGACACAATATTCCGTGCGCATCACTGATTTAAACACAAGTCAGCTTTATTAGCTAAATACATTAAACGGATTAACACAGTCATATAGCCTGTTTCAAATCCTTAAAAAGAACTATTCTATAGATTGGCAATTAAACATCTTGTAAAAAAATTTCCGTTCACATTTAAGCTTACTACGGTGGCGGGGTAAGGCAGCGACTACAGCCCCTAAGATGACAACAATCTTCATAATGATCGAGGGCCAAAGTTTTTCTGTTAAGCCTGGTAAACTACTAGTGACTAATAGGCTCAGCATCGATTGTAATATGCTGCTATGGTTTTGCCCCAGTATATATATATATGGCAATGTATTCACGTGTTCGTTACTGATAATGAAGGTTATAGCGTGCGTATAGGGTATAAGGCGTCAGCGATAACAATAGCTTCCAAAAAATCTATTCATGTTAATTTACGGTAATTATCTTGCGTAACTTCCTCGCTGAGTCGATGTCATGGGTTTGGCATTCACAAGCTCTGATGCTCCTTTGACAGAATCTGCTTTCGTTGCAGCGTAACAATGTAATATCCTGTCAATTAAAAATGTCCGCCTATAGCCAACTCGTTTGGTGCCCCCCATTCCACATCGAGGGATCATTATTGCAAGTTAGACGCAGGTATATGCGTTTGTGCCGGTAATGATAACAAAGTGAAAAAGCTTATAGAGTCGCTTTCCAGCTGTTACCTTCAAGAGAGGTATGGTAGCAGGGCTTATTTGCTATATACGCTGATCATTACCTAAAATCAAAAGGATAATGATTTTAGTTGAAAAAGTTTTCTGAACAAGCAATATCAGCTGGCGTGGCTGCCTATTGTTCAAAGCGACATTTCACCGATTTTCACTGAAGACAGATCGAATTTTACGAAGAAAACATTATGCCGCACTATCGAGTCAGGAGTTTGATACTGTTATGCTAGGTATAGTCAATTGTCATTTCACTATATGTATGCTATAACAGAAGGACCGCTGAACATGTTTGAAAATGCTACACTTTCATATTAATAAAATTAGTCGCTGTCCTACCTCAGGAAACGCACATATTTAATACCTCTCCTATCTCATATAAAGACAAAGACGTTTTTCTAGTAGTTCTTGTAGTTGTCTGTACGTATATAATTTTTTTAAAATCTTCTTAATTGGAAAGCTTATTGACATACATTTACTTTGGTAAACACTTGACCTTATTACTTCTAATTCCTTACTGTTTGCTCGAAACAGCTACTTCTATCGCGGTACCGTTACCTAATACTATGCCCACTTTCAGCTTTGAGGATGTAGTATTTTATAGCTTTGGAAATCATTTGTGATAGCTATTCTTAAAAACTAGATCGTTTGCGGTCAGACAGTTACAAGCCTATGACTCAGAATTGTAGGCCGTGCCGCATAATGGAAAATATAACCATCGATATCATTTAACACATTTTGCCATAACATAATAGTGCTTGAGTTGGCTTGCCAAAAAACCCACCCTATGAGCATACATGTCCTAAAACTACGCTATTTTTAGGCCCTCGAACGCCGTTGCTCTATGCCCTTGGCATCTAGTGTACCTCGGTTCCTCGCTTGTGTTTGAGACAGTTGGCCCGGGTGTTTTTCTGGAGAAAACAGTATCTCTAGAAAATGCTTCTAGCATAGTTGCTTGATGTTGGTATCGCCTTGCAGAGCGGACCTTCGTGACCAAAGCCGGTAACTGAGCTAGTCACCACTTCCTCTCATGTTCCAGAGGGATTTTGCCTGACTTGTTCTCTAGGGTTTGATCTGCACGCAGTGTTTACACAAGACTTAGACGTGCATTTTTATTAACTAGGCAAACGAAATGTTTGCCGATGATTTTAGATTATCCACTCGGAAACTTGGAAAACCACTGATTGCATTTGCTTTTAGAATAACTTAAATCAGATGGAGATATTAGTCCCATAATGTGTTGTCCCGAACGCTGCTCCTGACGGCGTGAGGTACGGCATATACTGTTTAAACTAACAGGCTCTTAAAAAATAGCTATCAAAATCGGAAATTATGTTGGAGAAATAGATGATGTTTCAAAATTGCATTGCAGAGGTGGCCGAGGCTGCTTTCCAGATTTTTTGGGTACCGTGAGCGCCAGACAAGTTTCAATGTCTATGATTACATAATTCCTTCCTCTGCTAATAATGAATGCTCTTTTACGAAATAAACATAATTTTATTGTACCGTACATCGAATAAATATGTGAAATGTATTTCTCGACTGCCATGTAGACCTACTTAGGATTATTGAATTTTAACATAATGCGAAGAATCGAGTGCTAGTCGTATTTAAATTGGCAACTGAAGCACGGTTTGCCATATACAAAAAAGATTATTCAACCTGTGACATATTACCTAAATCTTAATAAAAGAGTCTCCTGTATTATTATGTTATATAGTCTTCTCCTATATTATAGTAGAGTTGTAAAATGTGATTATGTTTAATGATGAAAATGTATAAGAACCCAAAAAAAGTCATAATGGTAATCTTATATAATGTATACATTAAAAATGAATACATGCATGTATGATAGCATATAGTCAGGACATTGTTCATATGTAGAAATTCTTGTATGGTTTGAGTAAAGATTAAGTATTAGATTTCCCCGAGGTTAAAGCATATCCGGTTATAAGATACCTATACTGAAACGATTAAATTGAGTGAGAATTAAAAATTGGCAAATACACAATGATCCGTTCGCAACCTCTGTGAAAAATGACTTGTGTAATATAACCCAACAAAAAAATTGTCGTTATGTGGCTAACCTAGGTAATTGTAAGGTAATATGATGAATATTTTAATTTTCCTTCGCATTGGAATCAGGTGTCTAATGTAAATAGAGCTTGCCTCTTATAACTTGAATATAATTCGGCCTAATCTCACTGTTTCGAACTGAATCATTATACTATATTGTTATATATATTCATTCATCATCATTTAACATCTATTATATGTATAGAATACATGTATTGTGAGTTCAACAATGGGTTCTAACTTAGTTTTTTATATTCCGCAATATTTCAAAGTAAATGGTGTCCTGACCATTTCTGTTGAGCAAAGCGTGTGATTATTTGGTGTGATCTGCTGGGAAATTAAAAGCTTGTACTGCATTCGATAAGCATCTTTGTTTTTCAGTTTAGCATTGCTCGTTCTAATCTCTAATACAGCATGCGGATGCTACAAGGGGTAATCAATTTGCCTTATGATGCCTGATCTTGCAATGGGAGCAGTAATTGCGACATCGAAAATCTGCAACAATGTACGGGTAGACAAACTCGAAACTACATTTGTCTTTTTAGAGCTTACTAAGTTGAGATGTTTACGTTACCTTTTTTAACACGATTAGATAAGACAGTGGGCTAAATATACGTTCAATACTGAGTACAGTTAACTATGTATTTAACTGAATGGCAGTACGTGGCAATTCCAATTGCGTCAGTAAAGAACGCCGTCCCGCATTTGAAACGTCCTGATCGCCAGCATGTGACATGATTATCTCAGTTCCGAACATGGCTGGTGATCATCATGGCCAAAGTTACAGTTTTAAAATATTATACGCTAATGAGAGGAAATCTCAATGGCCTTCGTCTAGCTGTTACAGAAAGCATGATTTCTTGATGTGTTTGTATTACGGTTTCTTACACGTTTTATTTCACTACATGTTAGTCATATCATTTTAAGCCCGTTTTTAATTTGACCAAATTTTATAACTACATATCGCAAAATATAAGTTTGAAGTTATCTACGAAACTGCAGGACCATGAGCTCCGGCGATGGAGATGAGCGTTGGGGAATATGCCAGCAAAGTCTCTCACCCCGTCTGTATCTTTTAGATCAATCGACTTCAAAATAAGGAAAGGAAAGTCAAACAACGCCTAAGTTTACATACCTTTTTGCAAACAGTATAACCTTAAAGAATTCTTCAATGTAAAGCCAAATATCCGCTCTAGCACGGTCCTCATTTTCGTAATATTTCTGAATAGCGGAGTCGATCGAACTAGATACCTCGTTGCGGCAGCATTTAACGACAAACTCTATGGGCTCTTTAAGAGCTTTCATATTACGTCGAATGATTGCGGAGAGAATCACTAGATTATACAGGATCCCACGTCCATCTGGGATCCGCTCAATAACGAGAAGGAACGATTCTGTGCGTGCAAGTATCGCTCTCCACAAAATTTCGCCAGTAATATCGCCAGTAATCGTAAAAGTGGGCTAAAAAAGTAATTCTGTTTCTCTAAGCGTTGCTTCACAAGTCTATTCGTCCTAATGGAGAATGTAGAACATTTGAGGAGATATCTTCATAGAAACTTTCATGGTAGATTTTTTGCACTTGTTTTGATAAACCGAATCTAAAAGCATCGACTGGTTAAAACGCAGGACATCACACGGCGTTTGCTTCAATTATCCTTCGGGTCGAAGTCCTTGTTCCTCTCCGGAAAACATCGGAGGTAGGAATCTTTAGAAGCACTCTTGCGAAGGGTCTTTTGCATCAGATGGCCCATGTATTTCACAATATGCTCAACAGCAACGGGGTTCTCGGTGCAGACTGCAAGGGCTTTGAGGAGCGAAAAAGCCCAATTTGCACCACGATCAATGTTCAAGTCAAAATATTAAGTCATTTTTCGATACTATTCAGCAAAGGAGAATGCATCGTGTTTCGAAAGTCAACAGGTTGTTTAAAATCATTTTCTTTCTTTTAAAGAAGAAATGTATAAAATAGCTCAACTCCTGATTCGAACTGTTTTTGAAGGATCTGAAGCATTTGAGTGTCTGTAAGCTGAACAGCTTAGCCAACGGTCATCTCATGTATGATAAGTTCGCCTACTTAAGGATTAGCAGCATCATTGTTAATGACGTATAAAGCTTTGAGTCTACTTGGGTGGTTCAACTTGGTCTACTCGTTTATGAAAATATTTTAATGTAGCAGTACGTCGGTAAATGGAAGTGACTTCCACATATCTGAGCGTAAGTGCGTTGACGGTAAAGAGCTTTTTGGTAGGAGACTTTTTGTTACGTCAACGAACTCCAGGACTAACATGCCCAGCCGTCGATCAGCACTGAGACGCCGTTGTACATAAATTCCTTCAGCTACCATTAAGTAATCGTACCCTGCAAAAAAGGCTGTTCTGATCAGGCAGAGTTTCTCCAATTCTAATTGGTCACTCGATACGGGTGCAACGGCTAGGCTCTTCACGTCCATCGAAAACCAGCTGTTAGGATAAAACGAAGGTACCAGTTTGACGTCACTGACTAGTATATGCCGCTCTTTTAGGTTATGTCAAAAATACGGCGGTTTTGAAAAGTAAACATAAAGTAAGACGACAGAATCTGCCTGTGGCCCACGGGCTTGTGTCAATTTCAGGATCATGCCAACTACTACAATTTCCTAAGTATTGATACGGACCCCTATGTGATTCATAAAAGGGTTTACATAAGAAACTTTTGCTCAAAACGTTTCTTAGGTTTAGGCCAACGTACTTTTTTGAACAGTTTATATTTTTCTGTTATAATTTTCTGTTTTATTTTTGTTTCATCGTTGCTATTTCAAAATCTATTTATCGTCTAACTTTTGCTACGCTTACGTTCGGTACCCGTTTGCAAGTTTTCCTGCGGAAAGGGACAATAATGCATACAGCAACTTTTATATAAAAGTTTTGTTTTTTCGAGTTTCATTTCGGTGATATCTTTACCTCTAATTAAATCAAACGGGATTCACCTAGGGAGAGAATTTAGGAAAAATATCCGCAGAACTTCGATATTCCTTTACAATATCGGAACATAATATACAAAGAAGTGAAAACTGGATGTTTAACCCAAATATCACTAATCAAATACATATGATGCACAGGAAATTAACTAATTATCAATGTTGATCATCACAATATTTATCACGCATTAGATTACAGCAAATTCTACGTGGACCTTACGTATTCCTAAAACAACGACTCGCTAAATAGCCATTACACTAAAAATGTAGTTTCTACTTTTTGCTTAGCTAATAATGGCTCACCTTATTACATTTATTTACACATTAAAGATAAGTTTATGGCGTTTCGATAGTCACAATTTGTACTTGAAACGAATCGTGTATAAATATCACACGTTCTAACACACATTTCTCCCTCAAAAGGGAGGTTTTCGCCAACTCGGCTCCAGACTGCTCTCACAAAGGCGGAACTACGCCGACCGTAAAAAATCCGTTCAACCCGTCCACGTTAAGGAGGTAAGGTCGGACAAAACCCGCTACCCAAACCTTTTAAAGTCTCGTTACTGCATCTTATGAAAACAAATATCGCCAGTTCTTCGAAGGTTTTCCAGTCATTGTGATTGAGTAGTTGTAGAGCAGTTATCATTAGATTATTTCTGTTCTACCGCACGTTTAATCTCAAGGTTTCAGTACATGTTCCAAAAATAAAAAGGTCTATAAAGAACAATATTCAAAAAAAGCTTAACAAAAACAAGTTTAGCGAATTTTCGATAGCCAAACGATGAATATTTTCAGCGTTTTATGATCTGGTTAAGTGAGATAGCTACTCTAATACCTATTCTTTACCAACAAACTCATGTTACGTTCAAACCTTACTAATTTCTAACTATTCAATGTACTGGATATGCTTCTGCGGGAATTTGAGTTGAAAACATTTTTGCATACATTTTTACATATTCGATTTTAGCGTTTGCCTACTACATTTTGGTCGAACTACTGCTTACTAATGAAAAGTTAACAATATTTGCACTCACATTACCACATATGTTAGGTTTTAAATACGACTTTACTAGACACACCTGGGTTATCTATAATTCGTTGTACTCTGACAAACTATAATATTTCGAGATTAAATCTCGAGTGGTACAAATTCTATAAAAGACATCCATGCGAGATTGCCGATGTTGCATTTCAGCAAAAAAAAAAGCGTTCTTCTACTTATTTTTTCTACTTTAACAAATATCCGTACAAAAATATTTAATTATCAGGTCGTTTGATATAATGATTCTATTTTCCCCCACCCGTTGTTCGTAAAAGATAGTAATTACTTGATTTTCTAAATGATTTATGTAGCCGAGACTAACGTCTATTAACATACGAAAATTACCGCCAACTTTACAGTTATGCAAGACGACTCCATTATCCATTGGTTATTTTGATAAGCACTGTGTTTTATTATTCTTCATCATATCCAAGCCTTACCTCGTGGCCAAATAACTAATTGATTGACTGATTCCACTAAGATTAGCCCCTAAGAGTAACTGAGATTTGCCTACTCGGCCTGCGCCTAGTGCCGCCGGCATTCGCATACAGTGAAAGCTGATTTCTAAGGAAGATCACGAGTACATTCTGTCACATGTTGCACAAAAGGAAAAAAGGTGCTTTTTTTTAAGTATTAAATGCTAAATCTTTTCACTGCGTTATTGGGCGGAATATTTGGACAAACACATTTCTGGGCAACTACGGTCAATTTTTACACACAACTATCTAGTCGAATTCCGCCCTATGGTGACTCACGCACCAGTTACCGTCTGCTAAATGGAGAGAGCCTGCGATACTTTAGCTTTTTTTTTTGTTCTCGTTGATAAATTCATTTTGCCGTCCTCGAGAAAGCAAAAGGCCTCTCTCGCAATATGTAGCTGAAAAAATAATCGCTCAAACCTTAATTTTATTTGACCATAATTTTCATAGAGTGAAGCTTGTTCGACTAGTTGGAAATATAACGTGTCGTTCGACTTTTGTGCAATTCTTTTCATTGGGTTTGTTCCGATCAAACTAAGTCGTCCATCAAGAACATCTATATTTCTTATCTTTTACGCCATCTAAAATCAGCAAAAGTACCTGCAACACACCAACTGATGTTAAGCCTGTCCGCAAGCTTCGTAATTTTCTAATTCTACTGTTAAAATTCTGTCACAAGTATCATTGTAAATTGTAAATGAAAAGTCTATTTGTTAACATTTCCTAGGTTCCCACAAGATAACACAGCGCGTGGTCGTGGTTCTACCTTTTACAGATAACACGCAGCTAAATCGTTGATTTTTTTGTGGCCATAAGATATGTCTAGTTTTATTTTACTTTACGTAATAGTTGGCAATGTTCAAGTTCGTTGTAGTTCATGCGCAGAAGAAAGTTGTACACGAATAATTTTGTTTTTCTTGCTGGGATTACATCAAATACAGAGAAATTAATTGTACATATAATGTGACTGTTAAAAATTAAATATATAGTGTATTAAATGAAGAATGACTACTAAAATAAACGAACGCCATCATAATCGTAAGCTGTACAATTATGCAACAAATGTAACTTGTTGTTGAGAGATTTTCATGACGTCAACGACTTCTGTGATTATGTACTATGGAGGCTTTTACAGAAAAATTGGTACTTTTTATAGCTGAATGTAAGCTTGTAGCAATAATTTTATTATTACAGTAGTATATATGTTCCGCCAACTGCAGTAAGTACGAGAAAGGTAAAACTTATAAGCAGGGCCCGGACTATTATTGTCTATTGGAAGCTGGCCGTGTAATGTCGTATAATTATCTTTATTATGAAATAAAGGCTAAGATTGCTGGTTCAAGTCATGAAACGACCGTTCTATAAAATCTACACGAAAGCTACATTCGATTTTTATCGCTCTAATGAACAGTCCAGTGAACCTTCTTACTGACAGGCGCCAGGCATTTACCATGTTAATTCATAGAACAATACATTTTTGGATCGTCAGTATATTTAAGATAATTGAGATTAGGCCGAATGTCGCTGTTTATATCAGAAGCGAAGACAGAGTATATCAGTAAAGAAGGACAACAGCTCTGGTACCGTCATGTAGTTTACGGCGTTTGAGAGTATCCAGCGGGGACTTCAACACGTGTTCCACCATTTGGTCTACAATTGTTTAACAAGGCATTTAAGATCAAATTAGAACTGCTAATAAGCAACGCAGTCACCGAAAACATCTTCGCATAGCAATGCGCTTGTATTTAGCACCGGGTGCGGCCTTTACGGTTTCACAATCTGCGAGAGATACAAGAATATTTTGTCATATTCTGCGAGAGAACATTTTAACTGGAAAAAGAACACATGCGCCAGTATATTTAGGAAATCATTGTTGAATCCTTAAGGGGCACAAACAAGATGATAAGGCATCGTCGGACGCATCGGAGGGTTGACCATCGATTTCTCCAGTGACAGGAACAAAGTCATCGGTGTCCCAATGCAAAATCGGACGAAATCAATTCACCCACCGAAACAGATCGTCAGGAGGATAAGAGGACACGGCTCTTAGTTGCTCAGGAAAATGGTGTTGTCAAATCGTAACCTGAAACGATGCAAATTCAAACAGGGTGGTAATTAGGATAAAGTAGAAATTAATCTATAGCTCATTGTGAAAGGCAAGGATTATTGATGCTTATTATTATGGGCCTTTTATATTTTATGCTAATTAAGGACAATTCATTCTCTTTCTAAGAATCAAAATCATTGTATCTAAAATAGGTACTGCTTTAATCTCATAACGTTCAATCTAAGAGTTCATATTCTACGTTACCTCACATAGTAACAATATTCGAACAAATTGATTTCTTAACATTCCTGTTTTATTTGCAATAGCTCTATATTAACCATATAGCACTAGCGTAAGACTTGAATACGACAAATCGCGTTGTCAGTATAAAACAGCGATGTTACATACCACAAAACTTGAAATCTGAAAACAGGATCATTCACTCTTACGATCTTTCCATCCGACCCTTTAGGCAATTGCCTAGAGAAAGACTCGCTTCACCTGATCCAGCAAAATTATTGCAATTTTGATTCTTGAGCCTATAAAAGGCCTGTATACTTGTCACATTGCAGTGAATATGGTTTGTACATTAAAGATAATTTCGACGACGTGTTTTATCGCAGTCGAGTATGCAACGTCGGATCGTGTGGTGGCATCCGTTATCGACCATACATATATTGTGTCGTACGTTTGTCTTCAGCATTAACGAGAAGACGATCATTACAGTTATGGAATACGTGAAGGTGGTCGACCTGCAGAAAGGTAAAGCGCCAAAGGAGATCACCACGAGGCATGCAGCATGCCTCCGTCCCACACACTAAATTGGAGGTAGCTTCGATAATTAGAAAAACGTTTGCTAAGATCTTCATCGAAAAGTAATGAATTGGTGAGCAGTATGGTCTAGCAAGAAATGCATAATTAATTTAATCGAGTAAGGTGTTTTTTTTCTAAAATAATTTCTGCTTCTATATTTTCTATTCTACATTCGTTGATCGGGCGCAGAGTCTCGAATGAAACAGTTGGATTATCGTTGTCCACCTGATGGCAGCTACAGTTCACATGCGCTTCTACGGACTTCTCCATAGAGATGTCAAAGGAAGCAACGCTTTACTTTCGTTTGGCGGCCGGGTAGCACTCCGGGTAGCACTTCGATTTCCATATCATTGCGTGTGTCATTTCGAGATACGCTATATCCTGTGAGTTCGAACTTTGCACTGATACTTCGGAATGATCTAACCAAACAGAGCGTACGCCGAGACTATTCCCAACACTTTTTTCGTCATTTCTGTCATATGACGTTCAAAGCAAAGAGTTCGTTCTAGTATTGTCCGAAATATGCTGCTCTGCAGATTCATTACGGATGGCCATATTGTCATATTCAGGTCGTATGTTCGGTGAACTGCAAAACGATATGGAAATTGCTGGCACACCACCTTACGTGTCGGAAGGCATACGGTCGAGCCACGGACTGGTGGTAATTGGGAATCACGCTTTACGAACTCATGACAGACGCCGAAAGTCTGTGTAACTTGGTTTTATTTTGAGGATATACGAGGTTTAATTCTTGATGAAGAACACTTCGGACAGCAAAATGGTGGAAGGGTAGATTTACTGTATCTAACAAATTAACGTTTCTATGAAAGTTGTTAACAGTGTTTGTTTTGAAGGGAAATGTATTGCTAATGCTTTGAGATGATAGCTAGTAACTATTCATTTCGAAGTTCAAATCAAATCGTGAAAATATCGTTCGGTCAGCGATTAGCCTGATTTTGGGATTACCTAGAAAACATGCGCTGGAATGACTTCGTTCATTATTAATGCCCCTTTTCTAACCAATATAGACTGGACATGGCTGCAATCTGCTTACTGCTTAATGCGTCTTCCCGCATTTGGGGTCATGGTATGAGGCAGCTAGAGGCAAAGATGCCAAAGATTATCGAAAATACCTCACAGATTCGTTCATCATGCGTCTTTCGCCAGAGGCTTCGCCCGAAGCTAAATCACAGCCGCTTCCGCGAGTACAACACCTTAAAGACTAGGGCACTGGGGCGGTTTTACGCTTGGAAACAATTAGGGCTAACCTGACGCCAAAAGTTGGCCAATCAGCGCATATCGCATTGCTTCATAACGGCGTTTGGGCTTTGTGTTTGAATATCTTTCAACAGGACTTTAAAAACAAGTAGGAATGATATAAATGAGGAAAGTTATATTTAAACGCAGTGCTAATTTCCGTGTTGAGGAATGGCACGTAGCAAAAGCTCTCAATAATTGAGTCCGGGATGTTACTACACCAAGTATCGCAAAAATCATCATTTATGATTTAATTAGTTGTAAAAAAATTAATTAATCTGCATTCAACAACACGTTTACGTAAAGAGCACTTGTTCTGTAATTCGTTTATAATGATTGCCTCCGGTTAATAAAATGAAGCAGATATCCTAGTATTTATATCTGCATTTGACTACATTAACGCAAATAATGCCTGGAATTGTTTTCAGTTCGTGTAAATAATTACCCTTTCTTAACTAAGATATAGGAGGGGTACCTCGGCGAAGAGCCAATACCAAGATACTGATTATTAGAAGATACTCCGATGGTATTTACGACCATATGTAGGGGTATATGTCAACCATGTTTCTAGACGTTATGCGGTCAGGCATAATCTGCGCCTTTTTTCATTATCACAAATATCGAACGGGCTTGTTCAAAAAACTTACGCGACACTACGAATACTATAGAATATGACTACAGTTATAGATTACGATTACCATTATAGCCTTCGATTGAACAAGCCTACGCATGGCTCAAAATTGGTGAGGAAGCTCTACACTTTAATTCTTTAACAATTATTGCAATTTCCTAAACCAAAGGGTTTTGAATTCAGCTTTTAAAAATAATACACATGAAAAACGTTCAGTGTGGCGGACAACATGCTTCCAACTTTGCAGGCAGTGAGCAGGAATATTATTCGTTATTATTGCTATTATTAGAATGATTGGATGGTAAGGTAAGATACAGGTTTAGGTTGGCTTTTCAATGAATAAAGTACACAATAAACTACTTGAATCCCGACTCTCAATCGATTCTGATGAAACTTCTTGCGGTTTTCTTTTTGTACAGCTGGCCCAACTGGCCAAACACGCAAAAACGCAATTCAAAATACGGTATTATCCCTATTGCGGTATTCAAGTTTAACGGAGTATGACGCCGTGATAGCTGTCAATGGGTTGAGCGTTATCGACAGTTCGCGAGTGGAAATCGAAGGCCACTCCAGGCTTTGATGAGGTGACTGTGACGGTGCTCTTATCTGGGACAATGGGCCTACTTCTGAGCCGAACAGATATGTCTTGTTCTGGCGCATTTCAAACCGATTGAGGTAATGCATACAGTCACCGCTGTATGCATTACTTTATTAATTACGCTGTATGCACCGCTCACGTGACGCCGCGGTAGCATGCATGTTCGTAGCTCGCGTGAGTTTGCTTGTAATGAATGATATAAGAGCTGCTCTATGTCGTGCGCGCTTGCAGTTCGCGATTGGATTGGGCGTTCGTTCGAATATATTCACACTTTGAGTAGGGTTCTACTACGAACAAACTGCGAAATCTTTTGTGATGTTAGTTACTGTGCTAGTGCATGTACACGCTAGATTAGGCTTTAGGCTGTATGTGTATTCAGGCTATATCCTGTCTGCTTCCATTTCAATCATAGGAGATGTTCGTAAATCATTAAACCGATTAAATAGTATTACTATTACTGCACTATTAAATTACTAAAGCAACTTGATAAAGGAAGGGAACAACAATTTGATAAAGGAAGGAAATAACAATTTGTGTGTGATACTATAGAAAAAATATGAAAGATACGTGCTAAAAATAAAAACAGCTCGACCTGATCACTTGTGTAGTAGCAATTAACATGTTTATGGAAGAGACAGCTCCTGCATTTCACATATATGGGATTTGCTCAGACATGCAGACTAATCAGAACGCCTTTAGTCGCTGTGAATCGAGACCAAAAGCTTAATGATTATTTTCAAAAGTTTTAGAATCAAATCATCAGTAGTAACGTTCGCTCATAAGTACTTGTATTACTGTTCGATTAAAACTAATAATCGGTCTGCAATGGTAAATGTCTGTACATGCGGATAAGACGTGTGTCTATCGATCTGCGCCAGCTAGCGAACGCACAGCTGTATACCGAAGTCCGCGCCCAAATACTATTATAAAAATATTATTGATATAATGTAATCATTTTGGCTTTTGCCTATAGTACTTTTTTTTTAATAGAAAAAGTTTGCTTTAGAAGTCACTGAAATCCTTATGATTCTCATACATTTCTAAATTGCTAAAAGGATTAGAAGGAAAAAGTAGCAGTTTTGTTATAGTTTATTAAAAAAAAATACGGTAAAAATATAGTAAACCGTTAGACAGTCGTTGCACCATTAAACGTTAGCGTTTTGTAATGAATACGATGAATGAAGAACGACCTAGCTTGTTTTAATAATTAATTTTTTGTTTAGTTCACACTTTTGTCTTCGCTTTTTAGCATTCAGGTTATGAGAACGAAACCAGATTCTTTCAATTTTGCTGAATATTAAACGGGCGTTAGCTTTCGAATGTACGGATTTAAGGCCAGGCTTTTTCTTATTTATGAAGTCCGTTCCACATGAAGTACTTGTGCTAACTTAAGAACTGTCTCCAGTTCATTTTTTTCGTAGCATTTTGAAAAGCTACAGTAAACTGCGTTTTCAGGTTGTCGATATCCATCTTAGTTTCAATCAGCAGCTGTCGGATTAAGCGTTCCTTCTGTGTTTTCTTTTGAACAGGTTTTTAAACATCTTGCCAGTGTTGTTATCTTTTCATTTATAACAATTTCGGGCGAATCGCGCCATTCATAAGAAAAGGATCACCCAATTCGCATACGTCAGTGTTGAAATCCGTGAATTTTTTTTGATGCAGCTTGTAACGTGGTCGCATAAAATTCGAATTCAATTTTTTGCATGCAATTTTGAGCAACTTACCTTCGTTGGTCCTTAATAAATATATATATATATATATATATATATATATATATAAAGTTTTATTTTATTATTTTTTAACATTAATAACAATAAAAAATATTATAATAGAAAAATATATTCTTCTGTTTTAGATGGTTGGCTCCTATCGGTATATATAGTTTTGAACCTACATCCAGTTTTGACCCTATACCATTTCCCATAATGTCCCTAATTTTAGTAGGCGAAGACCAAATATGTATACGCCTGCTTAAAGTAGTACCCATTCATTCTCACGGGGACGTCACTGCGGTAAGGGCTTTGACCTTTAGTTTCTCCTTGGATGGGTAAGTCATCTATTGGTCAGGGTCAAAAGGAACCCCGAAATCTTCCAAACGGTCGCCACCAGCGCCATCCAATTTCGGTTATGGTCAACTTACAAGCAGGTCATAGTGAAATCAGCTTGATCAAATGTATGTATCTATTTAGTCAGTAAAAATAACAACGGCACGCAAAATATAGCAAAACTGCTAGCAAGCATTGACTGTATAAACAAAGATCTGCTCCTTAGGCAAACATCTGCAGTTTAGATGGGATTTAACAATTAATCATATCGACGTAGGAGTAATTAAAACCGTAGTGGTTTGCCATTTCAGCCGGCTAAAAAAATGACGGTTAGCTAAGGTAAGATGCTTTTCAATATATTTGCGCTTAATGTAGGATGTTTATACAGTCGGCATAGGTCAGGCTTTTCAAGAAGATAGGCTCGTTTTATACGATGCAATTCTAATTTTCATATGTTTCCATTGGTAAGGTCCGTTGGTGTGCTACACGCTCTATGAATAATGCTACGTAGTAACAGGCGCTATACGTGAAACACATTCATACAACCGTGGCGGAGATAAGCTAAGCTGAAGGTACCATATATTTTGTTACGGTATCCACTGTATATTAAGTTAACATAGATGGTGGCTAGATAAATCTACCGCATCCATACCCAAGATACTTACGGCTCTCAAAAAAAACTCGCAGATTATAACTTTCGTTTATATTTTGTAGAAGGCGTCCGTATTGGGTTAAACAGTAATTCTAAGACATATTTTGTTTTTTTCTTGACAATCCGAGAGGCTTGTACTAGTAGTAATGGTCACTAAGGTAAACATAAAATAATTTATATTATATATATATATATATATATAGTTAGAGAATATTAATAAATAGACAAAAAAAATTTATAGAAATGATTGTAAAAGTGACGCTATTGCATGCGAACGTACACTGTGGTCTCCCACATGTACCTTCGTCCGCATTTGAATGAAAATAAGAGCATGTAAAACTTTCTAAGTTCATCCTCTAAGGAGTTCGTCCTCATGTTTTTTTATTAGTGAGTTTCCTATATGCTATCGATCTTAAATTTTTCTAGTTTTCGGACAAAAATAATCCGAATCTTTGTGAGTATGTTAAGCCGCAGAATAGGATCAAATATTTCTTCACGACTGGTGATTCGATATGTGCGGTATTGCAGTGCAGCTTTTATCTCGTTTCGGGGTGTGTGTAGCTCACTACGCTAACCGTCGTTATCTAATAGGAACAACGACACGCAACCATTTGATCAATCTAAGTCAAAAATGATTTGCGATTCATTCATTGGCATGTTCTGGTCACCTTGTTCGTAAAGATCGTCGCGGTAACGTAGGACGATCCAGTGCCACACCTGATCCTGGGGAATTTGGAATATAAATCGGTTAAGCAAACAACAGAACCAACTTCTTACTTTTGTGTAGCAGATTTGTACGAGATTGACCACAGGGTTCTGCCTTTGATTTGACAATCATTGATGTTACACCCAGCCTAGCTTAAACAGTTATGTTATTGCAATTATGCTGCCCTACCTAACCTGTTATCCTCTTGCAGTTATTCTATTAGCTTGTTTTAATATGAGTAAATTTGATTACATCGAACTAGCAATAATATACGTGTAACTCATTGCAATGACCCTCAAAATCTGCACCAATCCTACTATACCGTTGCAGCTATCCGAAGATGGTACTATTTGTATTTTCTTTGATTTAGGTAATCTATTAGCAGCAATTACCTCACTACAGTTACACCAGTTCCACAGATTTCGCTCTTCCATCGTTGCAGAAGTTTTACTGCTACCCAGACTACGGCGCTTTTTGTATTATCTGTAGGTAGATCACCTTACGGAAAGTGAGCGAAGAAGGCGGCAAAGCGTACGGCCCTAGAAAATAATAAATAAAGGTTTCTGTTTTTGTAATCAAATAAATTTTAACATATTTGTTATTTTGCAAAAATTATTTTTAGCAAGGTTATGAAGGTATTATGAGAATACGAGCAAAGATAGTCGACCTCAAGCGATGTCTCTACAGATCATCTAAAGTCCTTAATTTGGATTTGTTCTGATAAAATTTGGACAACTGGAACTGGAAGTGCCGGAAGCATACTACAGAAACCATACCGACCCATTGAAAAACCTATTCAGTTAGTGTGTAGATTATAAATAGCCAAGAAAAAATGTTGACAGAACAGATAGAACATAAAAATGAATGAAACCAAGACCCATAAGATAAATCCTCTATGAAATGTATTTTAAACCGTGAACAACAATATTGCACGTGACTTGCACTTACTACGAAAAGAAAAGCCAAAAAGTAGTCTACTTTTTGACATCTTTAAACATTTACGGAGTCCCAATGTTCATCTTGGCCGTTGATGCATGACCACACCGACCCATACCATGAATTTGAATAAAATGTCAATCTTGGATTACTACGTAGAAAAAAATGAGACGGATTGACTTTGTAAGGATTCTAGTGAATAGTAAAGAGGAATGGAGTGCCTTCGTCACAGTATAGGATCAGGTAATCATCCATTTGAGAAAAATTATAGGAATCAAATCTAATTCTTATCCCTAGTGAACATGTATGCAACGAGTTAGTTACCTGCCTTTTCTAGAAATAATTACATATTATTATAACATGGCCTTCGTTAACACACTGACAGGTATTCAGGGTTCACTAAAGGCATTACTATATGAAAAAGAACGTCAAGTACGAAAGTGTGGCAACACTGTTGAAAAACTTCAATAAATTTATTATTACTCAATGTGATCCTGATTTACCCATCGTAGTCGCAGCAAAACCAAAGAAGGCCAAGTCAATATGGTCTAAAAGCAGTACCAAAAAAACCGCCCATCATGCAAGCTGGTCACTAAACAAGGATACGCAAGAATTGAAAAGTCCTTGCTTTAGTATTTGCATCCACTTATGTTTATAATCAAGAAATAGCCTACTAATATACCATTGGACGCTCCATTACGCTGCTTCGTCAAGGCTCGAAACTCTCAAGTGTGTAAAGGCTGTTTCATCGTGAAATCATGAGACAACAGAATCACAAACTAAGGAACTCGAAGTCAAAGAGAATTAAACTAATTATACTGGGATGAAACAGGTGGTTTGCGCATATGTATATTTGACCTGGATTGAACGCAAGTTGAAAGTCTATCAGGCATGTGCAAATGAAACAAAAAGTAACCTGTGTAACCTTTACCTTAACTCTTAACCTAACCTAATCCTTAATCTAACCTAACCCTTCACTTTTAACTTAAACCGTTGTAGCCAGTGGTACATCCAATAGGGAAAATATCAATACCATTGAATTTGCTCTACTGGTTCTTATTGGCGGTGACATAGCAGCGGATGGAACCCGTTTCAGTGACCGATTGTCATATGAACTCCAGAGGTACTGCTTTTTATTGGAAGAACATCTACATCTTTTTAATAAAAAAAAAATTAATCATTTAACCTTGCAAAAAGTAACACGATTATTTAGTCAACATTCTAATTGGCAGCATTCTTGGTAACAAAGGTCAAGTCGATCACTACTACTCTTAGTAACGCTACTCTGAAAACCTGTCTCGATTATTCCAAAATTACCACCCGCTATAACCCTGAGCATTGTGCGAGCTTCTTCTATTTTCCGCTGTTTCGTAAAAGCTTCAAACCTCAATAAAAGAATTTTAAACTTTTTAAAATTTTTTCCTTTTTTTCCTGTTGAGGTATAAAATATATTGTTATGGGTTAGTTTTTCAACAAAAGGGTAAATTAAACTGAAGTCCGCCTATGGTCACTTCGTTTTTGTTTTCTCAGGTTTCAAGAAAGACGACGATTGCACTACAATTTTTTCGTCAAGTTTTGTTTAATGTTAAGGCTTTTTCTAATGCTCCCCTTTGACCTTTTCGACGAACAATGTACTTCGATTTAACCTATAGATGTGAAAAAAAAATAATTTTTTAAATAAAATCAACCAGACCGAAGAGAACCACTCTCTCCGAATATCACAATGTTTGCCATCAGACTTAAGACCTCAATATACATTCCTTTTTCCTGGGCTTGAAACTTGGTACGGCCTTACGGATCTGTTAAGGGATTATGCCAGGCATGTTTCGCGCCACTTCTGTATACGTGGTATGCAAAATAGATTCAAGGATAAGTATAAACATCTAAGGAACTATTTATTTTGGCAGCATGCAATCTTCTTAAGAATAGCATTTATAAGGCAATATATGAGATAATAATTTCAAAGGTAAACACATATATCATCGTGCCGACATTTGGACGTGATACTAGACTTTGATAAACGTCACTCATTTCAAGTTCAATTCAGTACAGTTCTTCATTTACGCGGCCTTGATTGTTTAGTAAAATGGATAAGAAACTTGCTTTGCGACCCGGATATCTGTGCAACGATAAATCAAATATCGAATGCCACCTCGGCCATGGTTGCGTATAGGCCACAAGCTCTGTCCCTGCCCTGTGATAGCTTAGCGTGTAATGTATTCATCTGCTAATCTTGAAGACATGTCGTGGTGTGGATTCAAAGCCGGGCATAGATGCACCTCATTTCGTGCTTGGAGCCAACCGTTTGATGAAATGCGTAACGGTGATAGCAGACGTAAAACTCAAAACACAGAGGGCACTACCTAAAATATTCGTTTAATTTACCATGTTTCTGCTTAAAAGGCCTTTGGTAATAGGGAAGCGGGATTACTACAATATTTATAAAAAGCTGTGCCTATCCACCCACGTTTGGTAGAGCTTAGCAAAATCCGAGTTATAAGTACTCGAAAAAAGGAAAAGCCAGAAGCAAAAATGTTCGGCATACCGTAGTTTATTACTTCTAGAAAAAAAGCGGCTGCGGATACAGCCAATGAAATTTGCCACATGAAGTGCTGGAAGTCTTCTAAAAGCACACTAAGTGTTTCGCCTTCTTCATGTTGGAAAAAAGTCTACAGCAAGCCACAAGTCAGATAGTCTGTTGTAGCCACCAACATAACTGAAACTCTTTAGATTCGTGTGCAAATCAAATCCGTGAATGTTTAGCTACCTCACAAGTTAAGCTATTTTGAGAACCAGCAGCAAGTAATAAAATTTTAACCTACATCGACCTTTTCTGCATAGAAATTCGTAGCGTTATTTTTACGCCGATGATCATACTGTAAATCTATGGAACCACAACGGAATGATTTGGTGCATGTCTTGACAAGATTCTCGAAGTGAGTACATAGTTAACTCATTATTTTCGTGGAAACGGGTTTAAAGTTATATAAGCACAGGACATACCTAGATTGTTCCGGCTGGAAACGCTGAAACATATTTAGAAAATATTCAAAAGTAAAAAAATGTAATAAAAATTAAAAAGGCAACGAGAAAAGCAAGCATAAGTATGACAGAGTCTTTCTTTAGGCGTAAGCCAGTTATCGACCTCGATAAGTAAATGCTTAATATCGATATTAACTCCATCCGCTGCGGTTCTTAGCCGAAATAATGCCACCCAAAAAAATTTATACATAAATTCTAATTAAGCAAGTATGACGATGTGACAACAGTCCAGCCAATTCGCACGTACATTAGTTTTCATTGGCACCGCCTTCAAGACAGGTGGAAGCTTGATGGATTTTAATAGCTTCTTGAGGAACTTGAGACACCGGGTCGCATTCGTTGTTTCGTTTGTGTCGACTATCTCATAGTAGCAGACGTTCCTAATGGTCATTGTAAACACTACCATCATATGTCCAAATCTACTTAGTATTATGACCGAACTCACTTCCTCTTGATGCCATTGGCTCCTCTCGTTTCTTTTTGGCTGGTGATAGAGGTTAAGCCATGCCTTATTTATGGCGACTGCATACGCCAGCAAAGTTTTCATGTATCTGAAGTAAGATCCCGCTTTATTGACGTGGAATACCCCATGCACTGGATCCTAATTGATATGAAGTTACTTTACAGGAAACCAACTTCTTACTCAGTTGTCACGCCTTTAGTACTTGGGCCCTAATTTTGTAATACACAGCATTAGTCGACAGAGCCTTTACATATCAAGTTCAAGTGTCGGGAAAAGCTCCCTCGATTGGGACAATGCTTTTTGACTTTTGGGTCCTAATATCCGGTTACCCTCTCGCTGACCTTCAATCTCCATTCTATCGCTAAGGAATAGGGCAAACGTTTTTCAACAAAAAATAATTGTACTTCAACATTCGCACTGCGTATTCATTTAAAAGCTCCTTACTCTATGTTTTCGATGTATGTTCGTAGCGGTGTGGTCTTTCAGGAACAAAAAATTGAGCACTGTGCATTGATTATTAAAACTAAAAGACGTTTTTTTCTTCTGGACTTACTTTTTCTTTAGTAATCTCAATAGGCTTCCGTTCATAAGTTTCTAGAAGACTGGAGCATTTGCCAGTCAAATCTTGTTTAGCAGCGTGGGGTTCAAAAATTATTCAATTCAAAGTCTGCCGGATTCGTTTGTAACAGGCTAATACTTTCAAGCATTTTTATGGTTTTTTATGATTGCTGCGGAAGTTATTGGGAACTCGCTTGCTCCTAAATAGATCCAAAGAGCACTGTACGCATTTTTCAGACATATTTCGGCTTCACGTACTAATTTACGCAAACCTTCCACCTTTATTTACATGTTGGTTCCTTCTGAGCATTCCAGCTAGTCATTATATTTTAAAAAACGAATTTCAACGATGGCTATCGGTGAGTGATTAGTCATAATTTCTATTGTTCATAGCCTGGTCGTACAGAATTCTGTTACTAATTACACGAATTATGTATTTGCAGCTTCCAAAATCCACCAAGTCTCCCCTAAACCTACGTTGGAGACAATACCAGCGATCACTACGGTATGTGTGAATTATGATTCGATTTTTGCGACGTCACATTTGCATAATTGGCAATTATGTGTAAACTTTTTTTCAGTGCAAACATGTTGAGGTGGCTGTTCTTCGACTAACAACTGTAGCGGATGGAGTTAATGTGGATATTAAGGATTTACTTACTTACGAGGTCGATAACACGTCTATCCCTGACAAAAGGCCTGTCAACGGTGGTATGCCTATGTTTACTTGTCTCGTTACCTATAAAATTATAACATCATATTCTTCAAATATGAGCCTTCAGCGTGCATTGCGGGTACGATTTAAGCGTGCCCTGTACACATATAGGCTTAAGCCCGTTTGCACAAAAATAATGGGTTGTAACTACATACTTTCGCTGAACAGCAGGTTGCGCAGAGTGCTCGATATAATTACTGGTGACAAACAACAATTTCGTAATATCACATTAGGTGATGTCCAGCGAATTATAAACCCCGCATGCATGTTTAAGTTATAATAAATTGTTCGTTCTTTTTTACGTTTATTTTATACGAGAAGTAGTTATAAAATTGTTTGCTTTTTAGACGTTTTACGTTTATTTTATGCGAAAAGTAAATGTGATCTTTCAAGCAACAAGTATATTTTCTCATGTATACAAACGTAACTTACATCGTACCGTCGGTTGTTTGTTTCTAGACCTTTAATTTTATTGTTTTTCATGTTTCAACAAAAAATAGTACCATTTGAACTATACTTTATATATACCATTCATCATCAATTAAATTCGACCGGAACTAGCGGTAATTTTTTATATGTATATATGTATTTATTTTCCATATGATTTATTCAGCACTTCAGCCAAAACTTGGTATTATTCCCAAGCCGTGCGTGTAAAAGCCTGTCTTAGTAAAACGCGTCATTTTTCCTTTTCCTATGTCGGAGCAACGTACACAAAAAACCACTCCACCAGATTCACACGATAATTAGTTTAAGAACCAACACTGGATTTATATGCGGAAAAGTGAATGTAAGAGAGCAAGAAGTAGAAGTACGGTTTTTTGCACGCTGCCACAGTTCATGATCACTTGTGTGCACTAATCCATTTTGCGCATCGTGTATACAGCAATGGCGTGAAATACCCCTGGCACAATTCCTAAACATAGCCGCAAGATTTCAGATTTCAGGTTGTCAGAATTTTCTCAAAGCAAACATTGCTATATACAAAGGGAGATAGTGTCTCCTTAGCCCCATTGAATTTATTTAGAACGTAATTTTTCTTTCAGATTATCATGTCAAATCGAAGTACCTTATCCGTCGAAAAGGCCAAAAGGACGGGTTAGAAAAGGCCTTATCTCTATATGAAAATCGACGTAAAGATTATGTCGCAACCATTGCCTGTCTTGAAACTAGAGAGAACAAAAACGAGGTGAGCATATAATAGACGTGAATAATAATTGTTTCCGCGGTTGAATAACTAACCCTTAACGGTCTCTTTATACCCCAATAGGAAGAAATTTCAAAACTGCGTGAGACTCGAAAGTTTCTACGGAAGCTTCAGCGAAGAATACAAGAAGCCCGCAAAATGTTGAGTGCTATAGCGGATAATAACACCAAGGTAATAGAGGTGAATGTTAAGAGTATTGCTAATAATAACATGGTTCGACTTGATTTTAGCAAAAATGCCGGTAATTATGTAACTTTCTACAGAGTCAAACGATTTTTTACTTTCAGTTGTAGGCGCATAGGAAATAATACCTGATTGTTTTACTACTTTGTTGTTAAAATGCATTTGATATGTGCCCTGCGATAGGCCGACGATCGGTCACCGAAGTGGGCTCCGCCACCAATAAGAACTGGTGCATTGGTACTTCCCACATCGGATGCACCTGCATTTACAATATCTGCAAGGATTTAAGGAAGTATTACCGAGGAGTAGGACCACTGAATCACTCTTGTTAATGTTTTTTCAAGGTCTGCACGAAAAACTGCTAGTGACGATGATGTAGGGCCACGACTACAACAGCGCCAGCGGCTCTATCGACGCCTATTAACTGTACAAATGAAGACATCTTCCGACAGCCCATTGATATAAGGAAGTCTACCACTAATCCTAGTCAGTTTGTCATACCATCGCTTACTGAGCAGGTACATCTCATTAGAATTACCGTTCCGGTTAGTGAGCGTGATTTTAGCCATAGTACGTTGTGTGCTTGAAAAATATAACTTAAATGAGACATTTTATATATTATATAGATCTTTATGAAACGAAAGGTCTTTTATGCAAATAATAAAAAAAAAAAATGCTACCATGACTACTATCATGTATTTTCGTTCCATTAAGCCGGGAAACTTTGACTTACACTTTGCTTCGGTAATAAAAGGACGTCGTAAGGCACACAGTTTCTATGCTAATGTCTCTACAAAGCACAATCGAAAGGTATACTGCCTTTCTTTATGGTGATACTTCATAATATCATAGATATATCTATATAATATATATATATATATATCTGCGCATTTCGTGTTAGCTTCTTTCAGTCCTTACCAGATAAACGAGAGGCTAACACCTAGTGACTCAAAAAGCAAAGTGCACCGGAAGATGCATCGGATCCGGAATCAACGCACTTTGGAGTTGGAGATGCCAGCCATAAGGAGCTTCTCTAAAAGCTTCCAAATATAATTTGGCACGATCCGCCAATGCGGCTATTTTGAAATGTCTAAGTTCAGTATGTACAACGTGCTTAAAACGCCTTAAAAATAAAGTTATCATATGTATGTTAGATAATTACTTTTTACTGGCTAGATAATTTCTAGATATTTAGTTTGTAAATAGATGGCTTCTCTCGAGATCTCAACTTGGCGTGAACTTGTTATGTTATGCTAATGTTCTAAAAAAACGAAGCAGACTGTGTTGGTACGGGGAGTAGATAAATATACCTTCAAAGAAACTTGCAAGCTATAACCTTCGTTTTATATATAAGGTAATAAAATACAAGCAATTTGATTGTAAAAGTACGCTCTTCCATGCGAACGTGCAGTGTAGTCTCCAGTGTTCTGCCATGTACCTTGGTCCGCATTTGAATGAAAATAAGAGCATGGAAGATGTTAACAAATCTTGTTAACAAAAGATCACCCTCAGGTTTTTTAATAGTGAGTTTCCTATGTGCTATCGATTTCAAATTTAAGTTTTCGGACAAAGATAAGCCGGCTGAGTCTT
>NW_019211465.1:0-27448 GCF_002443255.2 Varroa destructor | reverse complement strand
AGAGAACACTTGTTTAAGTTTTAACAACTTTTCTGTGTGAGGGAACTCTATCCTGAGACTTGGCCAACGAGAACTTCTTTGAGTTTTAACAAATATATTACATGTAAGGTTCTGTTTTGAAATATGGCCAAAAAGATTTCCTTGACTTTTAACAATTTTGTTGTAAGCGGAAATTTTGTCTGAAACTTGGCTAAAGGAAGCTTGTTTGAGTGTTAATAACTTTTTTTGTATGAGGAAACTCTGTCTGAGACTTGGCCAATGGGGGACTTATTTAAGTTTTAACTTCTTTGTATGTGGAAATGTTGTCCTAAAACATGGCCAGAAAAAAACGTTTGTTTTAACCACTTCTTGTTGTGGAATCTTCCTGAAACTTAGCAGAGAACACTTGTTTAAGTTTTAACAACTTTTCTGTGTGAGGGAACTCTATCCTGAGACTTGGCCAACGAGAACTTCTTTGAGTTTTAACAAATATATTGCATGTAAGGTTCTCTTTTGAAATATGGCCAAAAAGATTTCCTTGACTTTTAACAATTTTGTTGTAAGTGGAAATTTTGTCCTGAAACTTAGCTAAAGGAAGCTTGTTTGAGTGTTAATAACTTTTTTGTATGAGGAAACTCTGTTCTGAGACTTGGCCAATGGGGGACTTATTTGAGTTTTAACAACTTCTTTGTATGTGGTAATGTTGTCCTAAAACATGGCCAGAAAAAAACGTTTGTTTTAACCACTTCTTTGTATCTTCCTGAAACTTAGCTAGAGAACACTTGTTTAAGTTTTAACAACTTTTCTGTGTGAGGGAACTCTATCCTGAGACTTGGCCAACGAGAACTTCTTTGAGCTTTAACAAATATATTGCATGTAAGGTTCTCTTTTGAAATATGGCCAAAAAGATTTCCTTGACTTTTAACAATTTTGTTGTAAGTGGAAATTTTGTCCTGAAACTTAGCTAGAGGAAGCTTGTTTGAGTGTTAGCAACTTTTTTTTGTATGAGGAAACTCTGTTCTGAGACTTGGCCAATGGGGAACTTATTTGAGTTTTACAACTTCTTTGTATGTGGAATGTTGTCCTAAAACATGGCCAGAAAAAAAACGTTTGTTTTAACCACTTCTTTGTATGTGGAACTTCTGTCCTGAAACTTAGCTAGAGAACACTTGTTTAAGTTTTAACAACTTTTCTGTGTGAGGGAACTCTATCCTGAGACTTGGCCAACGAGAACTTCTTTGAGTTTAACAAATATATTGCATGTAAGGTTCTCTTTTGAAATATGGCCAAAAAGATTTCCTTGACTTTTAACAATTTTGTTGTAAGTGGAAATTTTGTCCTGAAACTTGCTAGAGGAAGCTTGTTTGAGTGTTAACAACTTTTCTGTGTGAGGGAACTCTATCCTGAAACTTGGCCGAGAACTTCTTTGAGTTTAACAAATATATTGCATGTAAGGTTCTCTTTTGAAATATGGCCAAAAGAGTTTCCTTGACTTTTAACAATTTTGTTGTAAGTGGAAATTTTGTCCTGAAACTTAGCTAAAGGAAGCTTGTTTGAGTGTTAATAACTTTTTTGTATGAGGAAACTCTGTTCTGAGACTTGGCCAATGGGGGACTTATTTGAGTTTTAACAACTTCTTTGTATGTGGAATGTTGTCCTAAAACATGGCCAGAAAAAAAACGTTTGTTTTAACCACTTCTTTGTATCTTCCTGAAACTTAGCTAGAGAACACTTGTTTAAGTTTTAACAACTTTTCTGTGTGAGGGAACTCTATCCTGAGACTTGGCCAACGAGAACTTCTTTGAGCTTTAACAAATATATTGCATGTAAGGTTCTCTTTTGAAATATGGCCAAAAAGATTTCCTTGACTTTTAACAATTTTGTTGTATGGGAAATTTTGTCCTGAAACTTGCTAGAGGAAGCTTGTTTGAGTGTTAGCAACTTTTTTTTGTATGAGGAAACTCTGTTCTGAGACTTGGCCAATGGGGGACTTATTTGAGTTTTAACAACTTCTTTGTATGTGGTAATGTTGTCCTAAAACATGGCCAGAAAAAAAACGTTTGTTTTAACCACTTCTTTGTATGTGGAACTTCTGTCCTGAAACTTAGCTAGAGAACACTTGTTTAAGTTTTAACAACTTTTCTGTGTGAGGGAACTCTATCCTGAGACTTGGCCAACGAGAACTTCTTTGAGCTTTAACAAATATATTGCATGTAAGGTTCTCTTTTGAAATATGGCCAAAAAGATTTCCTTGACTTTTAACAATTTTGTTGTAAGTGGAAATTTTGTCCTGAAACTTAGCTAGAGGAAGCTTGTTTGAGTGTTAGCAACTTTTTTTTGTATAAGGAAACTCCGTTCTGAGACTTGGCAAATGGGGAACTTATTTGAGTTTTACCAACTTCTTTGTATGTGGTAATGTTGTCCTAAAACATGGCCAGAAAAAAAACGTTTGTTTTAACCACTTCTTTGTATGTGGAACTTCTGTCCTGAAACTTAGCTAGAGAACACTTGTTTAAGTTTTAACAACTTTTCTGTGTGAGGGAACTCTATCCTGAGACTTGGCCAACGAGAACTTCTTTGAGCTTTAACAAATATATTGCATGTAAGGTTCTCTTTTGAAATATGGCAAAAAGATTTCCTTGACTTTTAACAATTTTGTTGTAAGTGGAAATTTTGTCCTGAAACTTGGCTAGAGGAAGCTTGTTTGAGTGTTAGCAACTTTTTTTTGTATAAGGAAACTCCGTTCTGAGACTTGGCAAATGGGGAACTTATTTGAGTTTTACCAACTTCTTTGTATGTGGTAATGTTGTCCTAAAACATGGCCAGAAAAAAAACGTTTGTTTTAACCACTTCTTTGTATGTGGAACTTCTGTCCTGAAACTTAGCTAGAGAACACTTGTTTAAGTTTTAACAACTTTTCTGTGTGAGGAACTCTATCCTGAGACTTGGCCAACGAGAACTTCTTTGAGCTTTAACAAATATATTGCATGTAAGGTTCTCTTTTGAAATATGGCAAAAAGATTTCCTTGACTTTTAACAATTTTGTTGTAAGTGGAAATTTTGTCCTGAAACTTAGTAAGGAAGCTTGTTTAGTGTTAACAACTTTTTTGTATGAGGAACTCTATCCTGAGACTTGGCCAACGAGAACTTCTTTGAGTTTAACAAATATATTGCATGTAAGGTTCTTTTTGAAATATGGCCAAAAAGATTTCCTTGACTTTTAACAATTTTGTTGTATGGAAATTTTGTCCTGAAACTTGGCTAGAGGAAGCTTGTTTGAGTGTTAGCAACTTTTTTTTGTATGAGGAAACTCTGTTCTGAGACTTGGCCAATGGGGGACTTATTTGAGTTTTAACAACTTCTTTGTATGTGGTAATGTTGTCCTAAAACATGGCCAGAAAAAAAACGTTTGTTTTAACCACTTCTTTGTATGTGGAACTTCTGTCCTGAAACTTAGCTAGAGAACACTTGTTTAAGTTTTAACAACTTTTCTGTGTGAGGGAACTCTATCCTGAGACTTGGCCAACGAGAACTTCTTTGAGCTTTAACAAATATATTGCATGTAAGGTTCTCTTTTGAAATATGGCCAAAAAGATTTCCTTGACTTTTAACAATTTTGTTGTAAGTGGAAATTTTGTCCTGAAACTTGGCTAGAGGAAGCTTGTTTGAGTGTTAGAAACTTTTTTTTGTATAAGGAAACTCTGTTCTGAGACTTGGCAAATGGGGAACTTATTTGAGTTTTACCAACTTCTTTGTATGTAGTAATGTTGTCCTAAAACATGGCCAGAAAAAAAACGTTTGTTTTAACCACTTCTTTGTTGTGGAACTTCTGTCCTGAAACTTAGCTAGAGAACACTTGTTTAAGTTTTACAACTTTTCTGTGTGAGGGAACTCTATCCTGAGACTTGGCCAACGAGAACTTCTTTGAGCTTTAACAAATATATTGCATGTAAGGTTCTCTTTTGAAATATGGTCAAAAAGATTTCCTTGACTTTTAACAATTTTGTTGTAAGTGGAAATTTTGTCCTGAAACTTGGCTAGAGGAAGCTTGTTTGAGTGTTAGCAACTTTTTTTTGTATAAGGAAACTCCGTTCTGAGACTTGGCAAATGGGGAACTTATTTGAGTTTTACCAACTTCTTTGTATGTGGTAATGTTGTCCTAAAACATGGCCAGAAAAAAAACGTTTGTTTTAACCACTTCTTTGTATGTGGAACTTCTGTCCTGAAACTTAGCTAGAGAACACTTGTTTAAGTTTTAACAACTTTTCTGTGTGAGGGAACTCTATCCTGAGACTTGGCCAACGAGAACTTCTTTGAGCTTTAACAAATATATTGCATGTAAGGTTCTCTTTTGAAATATGGCCAAAAAGATTTCCTTGACTTTTAACAATTTTGTTGTAAGTGGAAATTTTGTCCTGAAACTTAGTTACAGAGGAAGCTTGTTTGAGTGTTAACAACTTTTTGTTGAGGAAACTCTATCTGAGACTTGGCCAACGAGAACTTCTTTGAGTTTAACAAATATATTGCATGTAAGGTTCTTTTTGAAATATGGCCAAAAAGATTTCCTTGACTTTTAACAATTTTGTTGTATCGGAAATTTTGTCCTGAAACTTGGCTAGAGGAAGCTTGTTTGAGTGTTAGCAACTTTTTTTTGTATGAGGAAACTCTGTTCTGAGACTTGGCCAATGGGGGACTTATTTGAGTTTTAACAACTTCTTTGTATGTGGTAATGTTGTCCTAAAACATGGCCAGAAAAAAAACGTTTGTTTTAACCACTTCTTTGTATGTGGAACTTCTGTCCTGAAACTTAGCTAGAGAACACTTGTTTAAGTTTTAACAACTTTTCTGTGTGAGGGAACTCTATCCTGAGACTTGGCCAACGAGAACTTCTTTGAGCTTTAACAAATATATTGCATGTAAGGTTCTCTTTTGAAATATGGCCAAAAAGATTTCCTTGACTTTTAACAATTTTGTTGTAAGTGGAAATTTTGTCCTGAAACTTGGCTAGAGGAAGCTTGTTTGAGTGTTAGCAACTTTTTTTTGTATAAGGAAACTCTGTTCTGAGACTTGGCAAATGGGGAACTTATTTGAGTTTTACCAACTTCTTTGTATGTGTAATGTTGTCCTAAAACATGGCCAGAAAAAAAACGTTTGTTTTAACCACTTCTTTGTATGTGGAACTTCTGTCCTGAAACTTAGCTAGAGAACACTTGTTTAAGTTTTAACAACTTTTCTGTGTGAGGGAACTCTATTCTGAGATTTGGCCAACGAGAACTTCTTTGAGCTTTAACAAATATATTGCATGTAAGGTTCTCTTTTGAAATATGGTCAAAAAGATTTCCTTGACTTTTATCAATTTTGTTGTAAGTGGAAATTTTGTCCTGAAACTTGGCTAGAGGAAGCTTGTTTGAGTGTTAGAAACTTTTTTTTGTATAAAAAAACTCTGTTCTGAGACTTGGCAAATGGGGAACTTATTTAAGTTTTACCAACTTCTTTGTATGTAGTAATGTTGTCCTAAAACATGGCCAGAAAAGAAACATTTGTTTTAACCACTTCTTTGTATTTGGAACTTCTGTCCTGAAACTTAGCTAGAGAACACTTGTTTAAGTTTTAACAACTTTTCTGTGTGAGGGAACTCTATCCTGAGACTTGGCCAACGAGAACTTCTTTGAGTTTTAACAAATATATTGCATGTAAGGTTCTCTTTTGAAATATGGCGAAAAAGATTTCCTTGTCTTTTAACAATTTTGTTGTATGCGGGAATTTTGTCCTGAAACTTGGCTAGAGGAAGCTTGTTTGAGTGTTAGCAACTTTTTTTTGTATGAGGAAACTCTATCCTGAGACTTGACCAATGGGGGACTTATTTGAGTTTTAACAACTTCTTTGTATCTGGTAATATTGTCCTAAAACATGGCCAGAAAAAAAAAACGTTTGTTTTAACCACTTCTTTGTATGTGGAACTTCTGTCCTGAAAGTTAGCTAGAAAACACTTGTTTAAGTTTTAAAAACTTTTCTATGTGAGGGAACTCATATCCTGGGACTTGGCCAACGAGAACTTCTTTGAGCTTTAACAAATACATTGCATGTAAGGTTCTCTTTTGAAATATGGCCAAAAAGATTTCCTTGAATTTTAACAATTTTGTTGTATGCGTAAATTTTGTCCTGAAACTTGGCTAGAGGAAGCTTGTTTGAGTGTTAGCAACTTTTTTTGTATAAGGAAACTCCGTTCTGAGACTTGGCCAATGGGGAACTTATTTGAGTTTTACCAAGTTCTTTGTATGTGGTAATGTTGTCCTAAAACATGGCCAGAAAAAAAACGTTTGTTTTAACCACTTCTTTGTATGTGGAACTTCTGTCCTGAAACTTAGTTAGAGAACACTTGTTTAAGTTTTAACAACTTTTCTGTGTGAGAGAACTCTATCCTGAGACTTGGCCAACGAGAACTTCTTTGAGCTTTAATAAATATATTGCGTGTAAGGTTCTCTTTTGAAATATGGTCAAAAAGATTTCCTTGACTTTTAACAATTTTGTTGTACGCGGAAATTTTGTCCTGAAACTTGGCTAGAGGGAGCTTGTTTGAATGTTAGCAACTTTTTTTTTGTATAAGGAAACTCCGTTCGGAGACTTGTCCAATGGGGAACTTATTTGAGTTTTACCAACTTCTTTGTATGTGGTAATGTTGTCCTAAAACATGGCCAGAAAAAAAACGTTTGTTTTAACCACTTCTTTGTATGTGGAACTTCTGTCCTGAAACTTAGCTCGAGAACACTTGTTTAAGTTTTAACAACTTTTCTATGTGAGGGAACTCATATCCTGAGACTTGGCCAACGTGAATTTCTTTGAGTTTTAACGAATCTATTGCATGTAAGGTTCCGTTTTGAAATATGGCGAAAAAGATTTCCTTGACTTTTAACAATTTTGTTGTATGCGGAAATTTTGTCCTGAAACTTGGCTAGAGGAAGCTTGTTTGAGTGTTAGCAACTTTTTTTTGTATGAGGAAACTCTATCCTGAGACTTGACCAATGGGGGACTTATTTGAGTTTTAACAACTTCTTTGTATGTGGCAATATTGTCTGAAATATGGCCAAAAAGATTTCCTTGACTTTTAACAATTTTGTTGTAAGCGGAAATTTTGTCTGAAACTTGGCTAAAGGAAGCTTGTTTGAGTGTTAACAACTTTTTTTGTATGAGGAAACTCTGTCTGAGACTTGGCCAATGGGGGACTTATTTAGTTTTACAACTTCTTTGTATGTGGAAATGTTGTCCTAAAACATGGCCAAAAAAAAACGTTTGTTTTAACCACTTCTTTGTACTCTTCCTGAAACTTAGCTAGAGAACACTTGTTAAGTTTTAAAAACTTTTCTGTGTGAGGGAATCTATTCTGAGACTTGCCAACGAGAATTCTTTGAGCTTTAACAAATATATTGCATGTAAGGTTCTCTTTTGAAATATGGCCAAAAAGATTTCCTTGACTTTTAACAATTTGTTGTAAGGGAAATTTTGTCCTGAAACTTAATTAGAGGAAGCTTGTTTGAGTTTAGCAACTTTTTTTTGTATGAGGAAACTCTGTTCTGAGACTTGGCCAATGGGGGACTTATTTGAGTTTTACAACTTCTTTGTATGTGGTAATGTTGTCCTAAAACATGGCCAGAAAAAAAACGTTGTTTAACCACTTCTTTGTATGTGGAACTTCTGTCCTGAACTTAGCTAGAAAACACTTGTTTAAGTTTTAACAACTTTTCTGTGTGAGGGACTCCGATCCAACTGAGAACTTCTTTGAGTTTTACAAATATATTGCATGTAAGTTCTTTTTGAAATATGGCCAAAAAGATTTCCTTGACTTTAACAATTTTGTTGTAGCGGAATTTTGTTCTGAAACTTAGATAAAGGAAGCTTGTTTGAGTGTTAACAACTTTTTTTGTATGAGGAAACTCTGTTCTGAGACTTGGCCAATGGGGGACTTATTTGAGTTTTACAACTTCTTTGTATGTGGTAATGTTGTCCTAAAACATGGCCAGAAAAAAACGTTTGTTTTAACCACTTCTTTGTATGTGGAACTTCTGTCCTGAAACTTAGCTAGAGAACACTTGTTTAAGTTTTAACAACTTTTCTGTGTGAGGGAACTCTATCCTGAGACTTGGCCAACGAGAACTTCTTTGAGCTTTAACAAATATATTGCATGTAAGGTTCTCTTTTGAAATATGGCCAAAAAGATTTCCTTGACTTTTAACAATTTGTTGTAAGGGAAATTTTGTCCTGAAACTTAGTTAGAGGAAGCTTGTTTGAGTGTTACAACTTTTTTTGTATGAGGAAACTCTGTTCTGAGACTTGGCCAATGGGGGACTTATTTGAGTTTTACAACTTCTTTGTATGTGGTAATGTTGTCCTAAAACATGGCCAGAAAAAAACGTTGTTTAACCACTTCTTTGTATGTGGAACTTCTGTCCTGAACTTAGCTAGAGAAACACTTGTTTAAGTTTTAACAACTTTTCTGTGTGAGGGACTCCGATCCAACTGAGAACTTCTTTGAGTTTTACAAATATATTGCATGTAAGTTCTTTTTGAAATATGGCCAAAAAGATTTCCTTGACTTTTAACAATTTTGTTGTAGCGGAATTTTGTTCTGAAACTTAGTAAAGGAAGCTTGTTTGAGTGTTAACAACTTTTTTTGTATGAGGAAACTCTGTTCTGAGACTTGGCCAATGGGGGACTTATTTGAGTTTTACAACTTCTTTGTATGTGGTAATGTTGTCCTAAAACATGGCCAGAAAAAAACGTTTGTTTTAACCACTTCTTTGTATGTGGAACTTCTGTCCTGAAACTTAGCTAGAGAACACTTGTTTAAGTTTTAACAACTTTTCTGTGTGAGGGACTCTATCTGAGACTTGGCCAACGAGAACTTCTTTGAGTTTAACAAATATATTGCATGTAAGGTTCTCTTTTGAAATATGGCCAAAAAGATTTCCTTGACTTTTAACAATTTCATTGTAAGTGGAAATTTTATCCTGAAACTTAACTAGAGGAAGCTTGTTTAAGTTTTAACAACTTTTCTGTGTGAGGGAACTCTATCCTGAGACTTGGCCAACGAGAACTTCTTTGAGTTTTAACAACTTTTCTGTGTGAACTCTCTTCTGAGACTTGGCCAATGGGGGACTTATTTGAGTTTTACCAACTTCTTTGTATGTGGTAATGTTGTCCTAAAACATAGCCAGAAAAAAACGCTTGTTTCAACCACTTCTTTGTATCTTCCTGACACTTAGCTAGAAAACACTTGCTTAAGTTTTAACAACTTTTCTATGTGAGGGAGCTCCATTCTGAGACTTCTTTGAGTTTCAGCAAATATATTGCATGTAAGATTCTATTTTGTAATATGGCCAAAAAGATTTCCTTGACTTTGAACAATTTTGTTGTAGGTGGAAATTTTGTCCTGAAACTTAGATAAAGCAAGCTTGTTTGAGCGTTAACAACTTTTTTGTTTGAGGAAACTCTGTTCTGAGATTTAGCCAATGGGGGACTTATTTGAGTTTAACAACTTCTTTTTATGTGAAAATGTTGTCCTAAAACATGGCCAGAAAAAACGTTTGTTTTAACCATTTCTTTGTATCCTCCTGAAACTTAGTTAGAGAATACTTGTTTAAGTTCTAACAACTTTTTTATGTGAGGGAGCTCCATCCTGGGACTTCTTTGAGTTTTAGCAAATATATTGCATGTAAGATTCCACTTTGTAATATGGCCAAAAAGATTTCCTTGACTTTGAACAATTTTGTTGTAGGCGGAAGTTTTGTTCTGAAACTTAGATAAAGGAAGCTTGTTTGAGTGTTAACAACTTTTTTGTATGAGGGAACTCTCTTCTGAGACTTGGCCAATGGGGGACTTATTTGAGTTTTACCAACTTCTTTGTATGTAGTAATGCTGTCCTAAAACATGGCCAGACAAAAAACGTTTGTTTTAACCACTTCTTTGTATCTTCCTGAAGCTTAGCTAGAGAACACTTGTTTAAGTTTTAACAATTTTTCTGTGTGAGGGAGCTCTATGCTGAGACTTGGCCAACGAGAACTTCTTTGAGTTTTAACGAATATATTGCATGTAAGGTTCTTTTTTGAAATATGGCCAAAAAGATTTCCTTGACTTTTAACAATTTCATTGTAAGTGGAAATTTTATCCTGAAACTTAACTAGAGGAAGCTTGTTTAAGTTTTAACAACTTTTCTGTGTGAGGGAGCTCTATGCTGAGACTTGGCCAACAAGAAATTCTTTGAGTTTTAACAACTTTTCCGTGTGAGGGAACTCTATCTTGAGACTTCGGCAACGAGAACTTCTTTGAGTTTTAACAAATATAATGCATGTAAGGTTCTGTTTTGTAATATGGACAAAAAGATTTCCTTGACTCTTAACAATTTTGTTGTATGAGGAAATTCTGTCCTGAAACTTAGCTAAAGGAGACTTGTTTGAGTGTTAACAACTTTTGTTTGTATGAGGAAATTCTGTCCTGAGACTTGGCCAATGGGGGACTTATGTAAGTTTTAACTTCTTTGTATGTGGAAATGTTGTCCTAAAACATGGCCAGAAAAAACGTTTGTTTTAACCACTTCTTTGTATCTTCCTGAAACTTAGATAGAGAATACTTGTTTAAGTTTTAACAGCTTTTCTGTATGAGGAAACTCTATTTTGAGACTTGACCAACGAGAACTTGGGTTTTAGCAAATATATTACGTTAAGATTCTGTTTTGAAGTATGGCCAAAAAGGTTTCCTTCACTTTTAACAATTTTGTTGTAAGCGGAAATTTTGTCTGAAACTTGGCTAAAGAAAGCTTGTTTGAGTGTTAACAACTTTTGTTTGTATGAGAACACTCTGTTCTGAGACTTGGCCAATGGGGGACTTATATAAGTTTTAACTTCTTTATATGTTGAAATATTGTCCTAAAACATGGCCAGAAAAAACGTTTGTTTTAACCACTTCTTTGTATTTTCCTGAAACTTAGCTAGAGAATACTTGTTTAAGTTTTAACAGCTTTTCTGTATGAGGAAACTCTATTTTGAGACTTGACGAACGAGAACTTTGGTTTTACCAAATATATTCCGTTAAGGTTCTGTTTTGAAATATGGCCAAAAAAGATTTCCTTGACTTTTAACAATTTTGTTGTAAGCGGAAATTTTATCTGAAATTTGGCTAAAGGAAGCTTGTTTGAGTGTTAACAACTTTTATTTGTACGAGGAAACTCTGTCCCGAGACTTGGCCAATGGGGGACTTATTTAAGTTTTAACTTCTTTGTATGTGGAAATGTTGTCCTAAAACATGGCCAAAAAAAAACGTTTGTTTTAACCACTTCTTTGTATCTTCCTGAAACTTAGCTAGAGAACACTTGTTCAAGTTTTAAAAACTTTTCTGTGTGAGGGAACTCTATCCTGAGACTTGGCAAGAGAACTTCTTTGAGTTTTAACAAATATATTGCATGTAAGGTTCTTTTTGAAATATGGCCAAAAAGATTTCCTTGACTTTTAACAATTTTGTTGTATGCGGAAATTTGTCCTGAAACTTGGCTAAGGAAGCTTGTTTGAGTGTTACAACTTTTTTTTGTATGAGGAAACTCTGTTCTGAGACTTGGCCAATGGGGGACTTATTTGAGTTTTACAACTTCTTTGTATGTGGAAATGTTGTCCTAAAACATGGCCAGAAAAAAAACGTTTGTTTTAACCACTTCTTTGTATGTGGAACTTCTGTCCTGAAACTTAGCCTAGAGAACACTTGTTTAAGTTTTAACAACTTTTCTGTGTGAGGGAACTCTATCCTGAGACTTGGCCAACGAGAACTTCTTTGAGTTTAACAAATATATTGCATGTAAGGTTCTCTTTTGAAATATGGCCAAAAAGATTTCCTTGACTTTTAACAATTTTGTTGTAAGTGGAAATTTTTCCTGAAACTTAACTAAGGAAGCTTGTTTGAGTGTTAATAACTTTTTTTGTATGAGGAAACTCTGTTCTGAGACTTGGCCAATGGGGGACTTATTTGAGTTTTACAACTTCTTTGTATGTGGAATGTTGTCCTAAAACATGGCCAGAAAAAAAACGTTTGTTTTAACCACTTCTTTGTATGGAACTTCTGTCCTGAAACTTAGTAGAGAGACACTTGTTTAAGTTTTAACAACTTTTCTGTGTGAGGGAACTCTATCCTGAGACTTGGCCAACGAGAACTTCTTTGAGTTTAACAAATATATTGCATGTAAGGTTCTCTTTTGAAATATGGCCAAAAAGATTTCCTTGACTTTTAACAATTTCGTTGTAAGTGGAAATTTTGTCCTGAAACTTAGCTAGAGGAAGCTTGTTTAAGTTTTAACAACTTTTCTGTGTGAGGGAACTCTATCTGAGACTTGGCCACGAAACTTCTTTGAGTTTTAACAAATATATTGCATGTAAGGTTCTCTTTTGAAATATGGCCAAAAAGATTTCCTTGACTTTTAACAATTTCGTTGTAAGTGGAAATTTTGTCCTGAAACTTAGCTAAAGGAAGCTTGTTTGAATGTTAACAACTTTTTTTGTATGAGGAAACTCGTTCTGAGACTTGGCCAATACTTCTTTGAGTTTTAACAAATATATTGCATGTAAGGTTTCTTTAAATATGGCCAAAAAGATTTCTTGCTTTTAACCAATTCTTGTAAGTGGAAATTTTGTCCTGAAACTTAGCTAGGAAGCTTGTTTAATGTTAACAACTTTTTTTGTATGAGGAACTCTATCCTGAGACTTGGCCACGAGAACTTCTTTGAGCTTTAACAAATATATTGCATGTAAGGTTCTCTTTTGAAATATGGCCAAAAAGATTTCCTTGACTTTTAACAATTTTTTGTAAGTGGAAATTTTTCCTGAAACTTAACTAGAGGAAGCTTGTTTAAGTTTTAACAACTTTTCTGTGTGAGGGAACTCTATCTGAGACTTGGCCACGAAACTTCTTTGAGTTTTAACAAATATATTGCATGTAAGGTTCTCTTTTGAAATATGGCCAAAAAGATTTCCTTGACTTTTAACAATTTGTTGTAAGTGGAAATTTTGTCCTGAAACTTAGCTAAAGGAAGCTTGTTTGAATGTTAACAACTTTTTTTGTATGAGGAAACTCGTTCTGAGACTTGGCCAATGACTTCTTTGAGTTTTAACAAATATATTGATGTAAGGTTCTCTTTAAATATGGCCAAAAAGATCTTGTTTTAACAATTCTTGTAAGTGGAAATTTTGTCCTGAAACTTAGCTAAGGAAGCTTGTTTAATGTTAACAACTTTTTTCTGTATGAGGAACTCTATCCTGAGACTTGGCCAGAGAACTTCTTTGAGCTTTAACAAATATATTGCATGTAAGGTTCTCTTTTGAAATATGGCCAAAAAGATTTCCTTGACTTTTAACAATTTTTTGTAGTGGAAATTTTGTCCTGAAACTTAGCTAGAGGAAGCTTGTTTAAGTTTTAACAACTTTTCTGTGTGAGGGAACTCTATCTGAGACTTGGCCACGAAACTTCTTTGAGTTTTAACAAATATATTGCAGTAAGGTTCTCTTTGAAATATGGCCAAAAAGATTTCCTTGACTTTTAACAATTTCGTTGTAAGTGGAAATTTTGTCCTGAAACTTAGCTAAAGGAAGCTTGTTTGAATGTTAACAACTTTTTTTGTATGAGGAAACTCGTTCTGAGACTTGGCCACGATAACTTCTTTGAGTTTTAACAAATATATTGCAGTAAGGTTCTCTTTGAAATATGGCCAAAAAGATTTCCTTGACTTTTAACAATTTCTTGTAAGTGGAAATTTTGTCCTGAAACTTAGCTAAAGGAAGCTTGTTTAATGTTAACAACTTTTTTGTATGAGGAAACTCTATCCTGAGACTTGGCCGGGAACTTCTTTGAGCTTTAACAAATATATTGCATGTAAGGTTCTCTTTTGAAATATGGCCAAAAAGATTTCCTTGACTTTTAACAATTTCATTGTAAGTGGAAATTTTATCCTGAAACTTAACTAGAGGAAGCTTGTTTAAGTTTTAACAACTTTTCTGTGTGAGGGAGCTCTATGCTGAGACTTGGCCAACGAGAACTTCTTTGAGTTTTAACAAATATATTGCATGTAAGGTTCTCTTTTGAAATATGGCCAAAAAGATTTCCTTGACTTTTAACAATTTTTGTAAGGGAAATTTTTCCTGAAACTTACTAGAGGAAGCTTGTTTGAGTGTTAATAACTTTTTTTGTATGAGGAAACTCTGTTCTGAGACTTGGCCAATGGGGGACTTATTTGAGTTTTAACAACTCCTTTGTATGTGGAAATGTTGTCCTAAAACATGGCCAGAAAAAAAACGTTTGTTTTAACCACTTCTTTGTATGTGGAACTTCTGTCCTGAAACTTAGCTAGAGAGCACTTGTGTTTAAGTTTTAACAACTTTTCTGTGTGAGGGAACTCTATCCTGAGACTTGGCCAACGAGAACTTCTTTGAGCTTTAACAAATATATTGCATGTAAGGTTCTCTTTTGAAATATGGCCAAAAAGATTTCCTTGACTTTTAACAATTTCATTGTAAGTGGAAATTTTATCCTGAAACTTAACTAGAGGAAGCTTGTTTAAGTTTTAACAACTTTTCTGTGTGAGGGAGCTCTATGCTGAGACTTGGCCAACGAGAACTTCTTTGAGTTTTAACAAATATATTGCATGTAAGGTTCTCTTTTGAAATATGGCCAAAAAGATTTCCTTGACTTTTAACAATTTCGTTGTAAGTGGAAATTTTGTCCTGAAACTTAGCTAAAGGAAGCTTGTTTGAATGTTAACAACTTTTTTTGTATGAGGAAACTCGTTCTGAGACTTGGCCAATACTTTTTGAGTTTTAACAAATTTTGAGTAAGGTTCTCTTTAAAATGGCCAAAAAGATCTTGTTTTAACAATTCTTGTAAGTGGAAATTCTGTCCTGAAACTTAGCTAAGGAAGCTTGTTTAATGTTAACAACTTTTTTGTGTATGAGGAACTCTATCCTGAGACTTGGCCAACGAACTTCTTTGAGCTTTAACAAATATATTGCATGTAAGGTTCTCTTTTGAAATATGGCCAAAAAGATTTCCTTGACTTTTAACAATTTCATTGTAAGTGGAAATTTTATCCTGAAACTTAACTAGAGGAAGCTTGTTTAAGTTTTAACAACTTTTCTGTGTGAGGGAGCTCTATCTGAGACTTGGCCAACGAGAACTTCTTTGAGTTTAACAAATATATTGCATGTAAGGTTCTCTTTTGAAATATGGCCAAAAAGATTTCCTTGACTTTTAACAATTTTTGTAAGGGAAATTTTTCCTGAAACTTAATAAGGAAGCTTGTTTGAGTGTTAAAACTTTTTTTGTATGAGGAAACTCTGTTCTGAGACTTGGCCAATGGGGGACTTATTTGAGTTTTAACAACTTCTTTGTATGTGGAAATGTTGTCCTAAAACATGGCCAGAAAAAAAACGTTTGTTTTAACCACTTCTTTGTATGTGGAACTTCTGTCCTGAAACTTAGCTAGAGAGCACTTGTGTTTAAGTTTTAACAACTTTTCTGTGTGAGGGAACTCTATCCTGAGACTTGGCCAACGAGAACTTCTTTGAGCTTTAACAAATATATTGCATGTAAGGTTCTCTTTTGAAATATGGCCAAAAAGATTTCCTTGACTTTTAACAATTTCATTGTAAGTGGAAATTTTATCCTGAAACTTAACTAGAGGAAGCTTGTTTAAGTTTTAACAACTTTTCTGTGTGAGGGAGCTCTATGCTGAGACTTGGCCAACGAGAACTTCTTTGAGTTTTAACAAATATATTGCATGTAAGGTTCTCTTTTGAAATATGGCCAAAAAGATTTCCTTGACTTTTAACAATTTCGTTGTAAGTGGAAATTTTGTCCTGAAACTTAGCTAAAGGAAGCTTGTTTGAATGTTAACAACTTTTTTTGTATGAGGAAACTCGTTCTGAGACTTGGCCAATACTTTTTGAGTTTTAACAAATTTTGAGTAAGGTTTCTTTAAATATGGCCAAAAAGATCTTGTTTTAACATTCTTGTAAGTGGAAATTTGTCCTGAAACTTAGCTAAAGGAAGCTTGTTTAATGTTAACAACTTTTTTTGTATGAGGAACTCTTCTGAGACTTGGCCAACGAGACTTCTTTGAGTTTAACAAATATATTGCATGTAAGGTTCTCTTTTGAAATATGGCCAAAAAGATTTCCTTGACTTTTAACAATTTTTTGTAAGTGGAAATTTTTCCTGAAACTTAACTAGAGGAAGCTTGTTTAAGTTTTAACAACTTTTCTGTGTGAGGGAACTCTATCCTGAGACTTGGCCAACGAGAACTTCTTTGAGCTTTAACAAATATATTGCATGTAAGGTTCTCTTTTGAAATATGGCCAAAAAGATTTCCTTGACTTTTAACAATTTCATTGTAAGTGGAAATTTTATCCTGAAACTTAACTAGAGGAAGCTTGTTTAAGTTTTAACAACTTTTCTGTGTGAGGGACTCTATCTGAGACTTGGCCAACGAGAACTTCTTTGAGTTTTAACAAATATATTGCATGTAAGGTTCTCTTTTGAAATATGGCCAAAAAGATTTCCTTGACTTTTAACAATTTTGTTGTAAGTGGAAATTTTGTCCTGAAACTTAACTAGAGGAAGCTTGTTTAAGTTTTAACAACTTTTCTGTGTGAGGGACTCTATCTGAGACTTGGCCAACGAGAACTTCTTTGAGTTTTAACAAATATATTGCATGTAAGGTTCTCTTAAAATGGCCAAAAAGATCTTGTTTTAACAATTTTTGTAGGAATTTGTCCTGAAACTTAGCTAGAGAACTGTTTAAGTTTTAACAACTTTTCTGTGTGAGGGACTCCATCGACTTGAACGAGAACTTCTTTGAGTTTTACAAATATATTGCATGTAAGTTCTTTTTGAAATATGGCAAAAAGATTTCCTTGACTTTTAACAATTTTGTTGTAAGGGAAATTTTGTCTGAAACTTAGTAAAGGAAGCTTGTTTGAGTGTTAACAACTTTTTTGTATGAGGAAACTCTGTTCTGAGACTTGGCCAATGGGGGACTTATTTGAGTTTTACAACTCTTTGTATGTGAATGTTGTCCTAAAACATGGCAGAAAAAAACGTTTGTTTTAACCACTTCTTTGTATTGAACTTCTTCCTGAAACTTAGCTAGAGAACACTTGTTTAAGTTTTAACAACTTTTCTGTGTGAGGGAACTCTATCCTGAGACTTGGCCAACGAGAACTTCTTTGAGCTTTAACAAATATATTGCATGTAAGGTTCTCTTTTGAAATATGGCCAAAAAGATTTCCTTGACTTTTAACAATTTCGTTGTAAGGGAAATTTTGTCCTGAAACTTAGCTAGAGGAAGCTTGTTTGAGTGTTAAAACTTTTTTTGTATGAGGAAACTCTGTTCTGAGACTTGGCCAATGGGGGACTTATTTGAGTTTTAAAACTTCTTTGATGTGGAATGTTGTCCTAAAACATGCCAGAAAAAAAACGTTTGTTTTAACCATTCTTTGTATGGAACTTCTGTCCTGAAACTTAGCTAGAGAGCACTTGTTTAAGTTTTAACAACTTTTCTGTGTGAGGGAACTCTATCCTGAGACTTGGCCAACGAGAACTTCTTTGAGCTTTAACAAATATATTGCATGTAAGGTTCTCTTTTGAAATATGGCCAAAAAGATTTCCTTGACTTTTAACAATTTCTTGTAAGTGGAAATTTTGTCCTGAAACTTAACTAGAGGAAGCTTGTTTGAGTGTTAAAACTTTTTTTGTATGAGGAAACTCTGTTCTGAGACTTGGCCAATGGGGGACTTATTTGAGTTTTAAAACTTCTTTGTATGTGGAAATGTTGTCCTAAAACATGGCCAGAAAAAAAACGTTTGTTTTAACCACTTCTTTGTATGTGGAACTTCTGTCCTGAAACTTAGCTAGAGAGCACTTGTGTTTAAGTTTTAACAACTTTTCTGTGTGAGGGAACTCTATCCTGAGACTTGGCCAACGAGAACTTCTTTGAGTTTAACAAATATATTGCATGTAAGGTTCTCTTTTGAAATATGGCCAAAAAGATTTCCTTGACTTTTAACAATTTCATTGTAAGTGGAAATTTTATCCTGAAACTTAACTAGAGGAAGCTTGTTTAAGTTTTAACAACTTTTCTTGTGAGGGAACTCTATGCTGAGACTTGGCCAAGAGACTTCTTTGAGTTTTAACAACTTTTCTGTGTGAGGGAACTCTATCTGAGACTTGGCCAACGAGAACTTCTTTGAGTTTTAACAAATATATTGCATGTAAGGTTCTCTTTTGAAATATGGCCAAAAAGATTTCCTTGACTTTTAACAATTTTGTTGTAAGTGGAAATTTTGTCCTGAAACTTAGCTAAAGGAAGCTTGTTTGAGTGTTAAAACTTTTTTTGTATGAGGAAACTCTGTTCTGAGACTTGGCCAATGGGGGACTTATTTGAGTTTTAAACTTAAACTTCTTTGTATGTGGAACTTCTGTCCTGAAACTTAGCCAGAGAACACTTGTTTAAGTTTTAACAACTTTTCTGTGTGAGGGAACTCTATCCTGAGACTTGGCCAACGAGAACTTCTTTGAGCTTTAACAAATATATTGCATGTAAGGTTCTCTTTTGAAATATGGCCAAAAAGATTTCCTTGACTTTTAACAATTTCATTGTAAGTGGAAATTTTATCCTGAAACTTAACTAGAGGAAGCTTGTTTAAGTTTTAACAACTTTTCTGTGTGAGGGAGCTCTATGCTGAGACTTGGCCAACGAGAACTTCTTTGAGTTTTAACAAATATATTGCATGTAAGGTTCTCTTTTGAAATATGGCCAAAAAGATTTCCTTGACTTTTAACAATTTCGTTGTAAGAGGAAATTTTGTCCTGAAACTTAGTAGAGGAAGCTTGTTTGAGTGTTACAACTTTTTTTTGTATAGAGAAACTCCGTTCTGAGACTTGGCCAATAGGGGCTTATTTGAGCTTTAACAACTCCTTTGTATGTGGAAATGTTGTCCTAAAACATGGCCAGAAAAAAAACGTTTGTTTTAACCACTTCTTTGTATGCGGAACTTCTGTCCTGAAACTTACCTAGGGAGCACTTGTTTTAATAACTTTTCTGTGTGAGGGAACTCTATCCTGAGACTTGGCCAACGAGAACTTCTTTGAGCTTTAACAAATATATTGCATGTAAGGTTATCTCTTGAAATATGGCCAAAAGGATTTCCTTGACTTTTAACAATTTCATTGTAAGTGGAAATTTTATCCTGAAACTTAACTAGAGGAAGCTTGTTTAAGTTTTAACAACTTTTCTATGTGAGGGAGCTCTATGCTGAGATTTGGCCAACGAGAACTTCTTTGAGTTTTAACAAATATATTGCATGTAAGGTTCTCTCTTGAAATATGGCCAAAAAGATTTCCTTGACTTTTAACAATTTCGTTGTAAGAGGAAATTTTGTCCTGAAACTTAGTTAGAGGAAGCTTGTTTGAGTGTTAGTAGCTTTTTTTTTGTATAGAGAAACTCCGTTCTGAGACTTGGCCAATAGGGGACTTATTTGAATTTTAACAACTCCTTTGTGTGTACAAATGTTGTCCTAAAACATGGCCAGAAAAAAAACGTTTGTTTTAACCACTTCTTTGTATGCGGAACTTCTGTCCTGAAACTTACCTAGGGAGCACTTGTTTTAACAACTTCTCTGTGTGAGGGAACTCTATCCTGAGACTTGGCCAACGAGAACTTCTTTGAGCTTTAACAAATATATTGCATGTAAGGTTCTCTTTTGAAATATGGCCAAAAAGATTTCCTTGACTTTTAACAATTTCGTTGTAAGAGGAAATTTTGTCCTGAAACTTAGTTAGAGGAAGCTTGTTTGAGTGTTAACAACTTTTCTATGTGAGGGAGCTCTATGCTGAGATTTGGCCAACGAGAACTTCTTTGAGTTTTAACAAATATATTGCATGTAAGGTTCTCTCTTGAAATCTTTGTTGTAAGTGGAAATTTTTCCTGAAACTTAGCTAAAGGAAGCTTGTTTGAGTGTAATAACTTTTTTTGTATGAGGAAACTCTGTTCTGAGACTTGGCCAATGGGGGACTTATTATGAGTTTTAACAACTTCTTTGTATTGGTAATGTTGTCCTAAAACATGGCCAGAAAAAAAGCGTTTGTTTTAACCACTTCTTTGTATGTGGAACTTCTGTCCTGAAACTTAGCCAGAGAACACTTGTTTAAGTTTTAACAACTTTTCTGTGTGAGGGAACTCTATCCTGAGACTTGGCCAACGAGAACTTCTTTGAGCTTTAACAAATATATTGCATGTAAGGTTCTCTTTGAAATATGGCCAAAAAGATTTCCTTGACTTTTAACAATTTCATTGTAAGTGGAAATTTTATCCTGAAACTTAACTAGAGGAAGCTTGTTTAAGTTTTAACAACTTTTCTATGTGAGGGAGCTCTATGCTGAGATTTGGCCAACGAGAATTCTTTGAGTTTTAACAAATATATTGCATGTAAGGTTCTCTTTTGAAATATGGCCAAAAAGATTTCCTTGACTTTTAACAACTTTGTTGTAAGTGGAAATTTTTCCTGAAACTTAGCTAAAGGAAGCTTGTTTGAGTGTTATAACTTTTTTTGTATGAAGAAACTCTGTTCTGAGACTTGGCCAATGGGGGACTTATTTGAGTTTTAACAACTCCTTTGTATGTGGAAATGTTGTCCTAAAACATGGCCAGAAAAAAAACGTTTGTTTTAACCACTTCTTTGTATGCGGAACTTCTGTCCTGAAACTTACCTAGGGAGCACTTGTGTTTAAGTTTTAACAACTTTTCTGTGTGAGGGAACTCTATCCTGAGACTTGGCCAACGAGAACTTCTTTGAGCTTTAACAAATATATTGCATGTAAGGTTCTCTCTTGAAATATGGCCAAAAAGATTTCCTTGACTTTTAACAATTTCATTGTAAGTGGAAATTTTATCCTGAAACTTAACTAGAGGAAGCTTGTTTAAGTTTTAACAACTTTTCTATGTGAGGGAGCTCTATGCTGAGATTTGGCCAACGAGAATTCTTTGAGTTTTAACAAATATATTGCATGTAAGGTTCTCTTTTGAAATATGGCCAAAAAGATTTCCTTGACTTTTAACAACTTTGTTGTAAGTGGAAATTTTCTCCTGAAACTTAGCTAAAGGAAGCTTGTTTGAGTGCTAATAACTTTTTTTGTATGAGGAAACTCTGTTCTGAGACTTGGCCAATGGGGGACTTATTATGAGTTTTAACAACTCCTTTGTATATGGTAATGTTGTCCTAAAACATGGCCAGAAAAAAAGCGTTTGTTTTAACCACTTCTTTGTATGTGGAACTTCTGTCCTGAAACTTAGCCAGAGAACACTTGTTTAAGTTTTAACAACTTTTCTGTGTGAGGGAACTCTATCCTGAGACTTGGCCAACGAGAACTTCTTTGAGCTTTAACAAATATATTGCATGTAAGGTTCTCTTTGAAATATGGCCAAAAAGATTTCCTTGACTTTTAACAATTTCATTGTAAGTGGAAATTTTATCCTGAAACTTAACTAGAGGAAGCTTGTTTAAGTTTTAACAACTTTTCTTGTGAGGGAGCTCTATGCTGAGATTGGCCAACGAGAATTCTTTGAGTTTTAACAAATATATTGCATGTAAGGTTCTCTTTTGAAATATGGCCAAAAAGATTTCCTTGACTTTTAACAACTTTGTTGTAAGTGGAAATTTTTCCTGAAACTTAGCTAAAGGAAGCTTGTTTGAGTGTTAGTAACTTTTTTTTGTATGAAGAAACTCTGTTCTGAGACTTGGCCAATGGGGGACTTATTTGAGTTTTAACAACTCCTTTGTATGTGGAAATGTTGTCCTAAAACATGGCCAGAAAAAAAACGTTTGTTTTAACCACTTCTTTGTATGCGGAACTTCTGTCCTGAAACTTACCTAGGGAGCACTTGTGTTTAAGTTTTAACAACTTTTCTGTGTGAGGGAACTCTATCCTGAGACTTGGCCAACGAGAACTTCTTTGAGCTTTAACAAATATATTGCATGTAAGGTTCTCTCTTGAAATATGGCCAAAAAGATTTCCTTGACTTTTAACAATTTCATTGTAAGTGGAAATTTTATCCTGAAACTTAACTAGAGGAAGCTTGTTTAAGTTTTAACAACTTTTCTATGTGAGGGAGCTCTATGCTGAGATTTGGCCAACGAGAACTTCTTTGAGTTTTAACAAATATATTGCATGTAAGGTTCTCTTTTGAAATATGGCCAAAAAGATTTCCTTGACTTTTAACAACTTTGTTGTAAGTGGAAATTTTCTCCTGAAACTTAGCTAAAGGAAGCTTGTTTGAGTGCTAATAACTTTTTTTGTATGAGGAAACTCTGTTCTGAGACTTGGCCAATGGGGGACTTATTATGAGTTTTAACAACTCCTTTGTATATGGTAATGTTGTCCTAAAACATGGCCAGAAAAAAAGCGTTTGTTTTAACCACTTCTTTGTATGTGGAACTTCTGTCCTGAAACTTAGCCAGAGAACACTTGTTTAAGTTTTAACAACTTTTCTGTGTGAGGGAACTCTATCCTGAGACTTGGCCAACGAGAACTTCTTTGAGCTTTAACAAATATATTGCATGTAAGGTTCTCTTTTGAAATATGGCCAAAAAGATTTCCTTGACTTTTAACAATTTGTTGTAAGGGAAATTTTTCCTGAAACTTAGTAAAGGAAGCTTGTTTGAGTGTAATAACTTTTTTTGTATGAGGAAACTCTGTTCTGAGACTTGGCCAATGGGGGACTTATTTGAGTTTTAACAACTTCTTTGTATTGGTAATGTTGTCCTAAAACATGGCCAGAAAAAAACGTTTGTTTTAACCACTTCTTTGTATGTGGAACTTCTGTCCTGAAACTTAGCCAGAGAACACTTGTTTAAGTTTTAACAACTTTTCTGTGTGAGGGAACTCTATCCTGAGACTTGGCCAACGAGAACTTCTTTGAGCTTTAACAAATATATTGCATGTAAGGTTCTCTTTGAAATATGGCCAAAAAGATTTCCTTGACTTTTAACAATTTCATTGTAAGTGGAAATTTTATCCTGAAACTTAACTAGAGGAAGCTTGTTTAAGTTTTAACAACTTTTCTATGTGAGGGAGCTCTATGCTGAGATTTGGCCAACGAGAACTTCTTTGAGTTTTAACAAATATATTGCATGTAAGGTTCTCTTTTGAAATATGGCCAAAAAGATTTCCTTGACTTTTAACAACTTTGTTGTAAGTGGAAATTTTTCCTGAAACTTAGCTAAAGGAAGCTTGTTTGAGTGTTATAACTTTTTTTGTATGAAGAAACTCTGTTCTGAGACTTGGCCAATGGGGGACTTATTTGAGTTTTAACAACTCCTTTGTATGTGGAAATGTTGTCCTAAAACATGGCCAGAAAAAAAACGTTTGTTTTAACCACTTCTTTGTATGGGAACTTCTGTCCTGAAACTTACCTAGGGAGCACTTGTGTTTAAGTTTTAACAACTTTTCTGTGTGAGGGAACTCTATCCTGAGACTTGGCCAACGAGAACTTCTTTGAGCTTTAACAAATATATTGCATGTAAGGTTCTCTCTTGAAATATGGCCAAAAAGATTTCCTTGACTTTTAACAATTTCATTGTAAGTGGAAATTTTATCCTGAAACTTAACTAGAGGAAGCTTGTTTAAGTTTTAACAACTTTTCTATGTGAGGGAGCTCTATGCTGAGATTTGGCCAACGAGAATTCTTTGAGTTTTAACAAATATATTGCATGTAAGGTTCTCTTTTGAAATATGGCCAAAAAGATTTCCTTGACTTTTAACAACTTTGTTGTAAGTGGAAATTTTCTCCTGAAACTTAGCTAAAGGAAGCTTGTTTGAGTGCTAATAACTTTTTTTGTATGAGGAAACTCTGTTCTGAGACTTGGCCAATGGGGGACTTATTATGAGTTTTAACAACTCCTTTGTATATGGTAATGTTGTCCTAAAACATGGCCAGAAAAAAAGCGTTTGTTTTAACCACTTCTTTGTATGTGGAACTTCTGTCCTGAAACTTAGCCTAGGGAGCACTTGTTTAAGTTTTAACAACTTTTCTGTGTGAGGGAACTCTATCCTGAGACTTGGCCAACGAGAACTTCTTTGAGCTTTAACAAATATATTGCATGTAAGGTTCTCTTTGAAATATGGCCAAAAAGATTTCCTTGACTTTTAACAATTTCATTGTAAGTGGAAATTTTATCCTGAAACTTAACTAGAGGAAGCTTGTTTAAGTTTTAACAACTTTTCTATGTGAGGGAGCTCTATGCTGAGATTTGGCCAACGAGAATTCTTTGAGTTTTAACAAATATATTGCATGTAAGGTTCTCTTTTGAAATATGGCCAAAAAGATTTCCTTGACTTTTAACAACTTTGTTGTAAGTGGAAATTTTTCCTGAAACTTAGCTAAAGGAAGCTTGTTTGAGTGCTAATAACTTTTTTTGTATGAGGAAACTCTGTTCTGAGACTTGGCCAATGGGGGACTTATTTGAGTTTTAACAACTCCTTTGTATGTGGAAATGTTGTCCTAAAACATGGCCAGAAAAAAAACGTTTGTTTTAACCACTTCTTTGTATGGGAACTTCTGTCCTGAAACTTACCTAGGGAGCACTTGTTTAAGTTTTAACAACTTTTCTGTGTGAGGGAACTCTATCCTGAGACTTGGCCAACGAGAACTTCTTTGAGCTTTAACAAATATATTGCATGTAAGGTTCTCTTTGAAATATGGCCAAAAAGATTTCCTTGACTTTTAACAATTTCATTGTAAGTGGAAATTTTATCCTGAAACTTAACTAGAGGAAGCTTGTTTAAGTTTTAACAACTTTTCTATGTGAGGGAGCTCTATGCTGAGATTTGGCCAACGAGAACTTCTTTGAGTTTTAACAAATATATTGCATGTAAGGTTCTCTTTTGAAATATGGCCAAAAAGATTTCCTTGACTTTTAACAACTTTGTTGTAAGTGGAAATTTTCTCCTGAAACTTAGCTAAAGGAAGCTTGTTTGAGTGCTAATAACTTTTTTTGTATGAGGAAACTCTGTTCTGAGACTTGGCCAATGGGGGACTTATTATGAGTTTTAACAACTCCTTTGTATATGGTAATGTTGTCCTAAAACATGGCCAGAAAAAAAGCGTTTGTTTTAACCACTTCTTTGTATGTGGAACTTCTGTCCTGAAACTTAGCCAGAGAACACTTGTTTAAGTTTTAACAACTTTTCTGTGTGAGGGAACTCTATCCTGAGACTTGGCCAACGAGAACTTCTTTGAGCTTTAACAAATATATTGCATGTAAGGTTCTCTTTTGAAATATGGCCAAAAAGATTTCCTTGACTTTTAACAATTTGTTGTAAGTGGAAATTTTTCCTGAAACTTAGCTAAAGGAAGCTTGTTTGAGTGTAATAACTTTTTTTGTATGAGGAAACTCTGTTCTGAGACTTGGCCAATGGGGGACTTATTTGAGTTTTAACAACTTCTTTGTATTGGAATGTTGTCCTAAAACATGCCAGAAAAAAACGTTTGTTTTAACCACTTCTTTGTATGTGGAACTTCTGTCCTGAAACTTAGCCAGAGAACACTTGTTTAAGTTTTAACAACTTTTCTGTGTGAGGGAACTCTATCCTGAGACTTGGCCAACGAGAACTTCTTTGAGCTTTAACAAATATATTGCATGTAAGGTTCTCTTTGAAATATGGCCAAAAAGATTTCCTTGACTTTTAACAATTTCATTGTAAGTGGAAATTTTATCCTGAAACTTAACTAGAGGAAGCTTGTTTAAGTTTTAACAACTTTTCTATGTGAGGGAGCTCTATGCTGAGATTTGGCCAACGAGAACTTCTTTGAGTTTTAACAAATATATTGCATGTAAGGTTCTCTTTTGAAATATGGCCAAAAAGATTTCCTTGACTTTTAACAACTTTGTTGTAAGTGGAAATTTTCTCCTGAAACTTAGCTAAAGGAAGCTTGTTTGAGTGTTATAACTTTAACTTCTTTGAGTTTTAACAAATATATTGCATGTAAGGTTCTCTTTTGAAATATGGCCAAAAAGATTTCCTTGACTTTTAACAACTGTGTTGTAAGTGGAAATTTTCTCCTGAAACTTAGCTAAAGGAAGCTTGTTTGAGTGCTAATAACTTTTTTTGTATGAGGAAACTCTGTTCTGAGACTTGGCCAATGGGGGACTTATTATGAGTTTTAACAACTTCTTTGTATATGGTAATGTTGTCCTAAAACATGGCCAGAAAAAAAGCGTTTGTTTTAACCACTTCTTTGTATGTGGAACTTCTGTCCTGAAACTTAGCCAGAGAACACTTGTTTAAGTTTTAACAACTTTTCTATGTGAGGGAGCTCTATGCTGAGATTTGGCCAACGAGAGCTTCTTTGAGCTTTAACAAATATATTGCATGTAAGGTTCTCTTTTGAAATATGGCCAAAAAGATTTCCTTGACTTTTAACAACTTTGTTGTAGTGGAAATTTTCTCCTGAAACTTAGCTAAAGGAAGCTTGTTTGAGTGCTAATAACTTTTTCTGTATGAGGAAACTCTGTTCTGAGACTTGGCCAACGAGAATTTCTTTGAGTTTTAACAAATATATTACATGTAAGGTTCTCTTTTGAAATATGGCCAAAAAGATTTCCTTGGCTTTTAACAACTTTGTTGTAAGTGGAAATTTTCTCCTGAAACTTAGCTAAAGGAAGCTTGTTTGAGTGCTAATAACTTTTTTTGTATGAGGAAACTCTGTTCTGAGACTTGGCCAATGGGGGACTTATTATGAGTTTTAACAACTCCTTTGTATATGGTAATGTTGTCCTAAAACATGGCCAGAAAAAAGTGTTTGTTTTAACCACTTCTTTGTATGTGGAACTTCTGTCCTGGAACTTAGCCAGAGAACACTTGTTTAAGTTTTAACAACTGTTCTGTGTGAGGGAACTCTATCCTGAGACTTGGCCAACAAGAACTTCTTTGAGCTTTAACAAATATATTGCATGTAAGGTTCTCTTTTGAAATATGGCCAAAAAGATTTCCTTGACTTTTAACAATTTCATTGTAAGTGGAAACTTTATCCTGAAACTTAGTTAGAGGAAGCTTATTTGAGTGTTAGTAGCTTTTCTTTGTATAGAGAAACTCCGTCCTGAGACTTGGCCAATAGGGTACTTATTTGAGTTTTAACAACTCCTTTGTATGTGGAAATGTTGTCCTAAAACATGGCCAGAAAAAAAACGTTTGTTTTAACCACTTCTTTGTATGCGGAACTTCTGTCCTGAAACTTACCTAGGGAGCACTTGTTTTAACAACTTTTCTGTGTGAGGGAACTCTATCCTGAGACTTGGCCAACGAAAACTTCTTTGAGCTTTAACAAATATATTGCATGTAAGGTTCTCTCTTGAAATATGGCCAAAAAGATTTCCTTGACTTTTAACAA
>NW_019211464.1:0-13438 GCF_002443255.2 Varroa destructor | reverse complement strand
ACCAACTTCTTTGCTTGTGGAAATGTTGTCCTAACACATGGCTAGAAAAAAACGTTTGTTTCAACCACTTCTTTATATCTTCCTGAAACTTAGCTAAAGAACACTTGTTTAAGTTTTAGCAACTTTTCTGCGTGAGGGAACTCTGTCCTGAGACTTGGTCAACGAGAATTCCTTTGAGTTTTAGCAAATATACTGCATGTAAGATTCTATTTTGAAATAGGGCCAAAAGATTTCCTTGACTTTCAACAATTTTGTTGTAGGCGGAAGTTTTGTTCTGAAACTTAGATAAAGAAAGCTTGTTTGAGTGTTAACAACTTTTTTGTATGAGGAAACTCTGTTCTGAGACTTGGCCAATGGGGGACTTATTTGAGTTTTAACAACTTCTTTGTACGTGGAAATGTCCTAAAACATGGCAAGAAAAAAACGTTTGTTTCAACCACTTCTTTATATCTTCCTGAAACTTAGCTAAAGAACACTTGTTTAAGTTTTAACAACTTTTCTGCGTGAGGGAACTCTGTCCTGAGACTTGGTCAACAAGAACTCCTTTGAGTTTTAGCAGATATACTGCATGTAAGATTCTATTTTGAAATAGGGCCAAAAGATTTCCTTGACTTTCAACAATTTTGTTGTAGGCGGAAGTTTTGTTCTGAAACTTAGATAAAGAAAGCTTGTTTGAGTGTTAACAACTTTTTTGTATGAGGAAACTCTGTTCTGAGACTTGGCCAATGGGGGACTTATTTGAGTTTTAACAACTTCTTTGTACGTGGAAATGTCCTAAAACATGGCAAGAAAAAAACGTTTGCTTCAACTACTTCTTTATATCTTCCTGAAACTTAGCTAGAGAACACTTGTTTAAGTTTTAACAACTTTTCTGTGTGAGGGAGCTTCATCCTGAGACTTCTTTGAGCTTTAGCAAATATATTGCTTGTAAGATTCTGTTTTGAAATATGGCCAAAAAGATTTCCTTGACTTTCAACAATTTTGCTGTAGGCGGAAGTTTTGTTCTGAAACTTAGATAAAGGAAGCTTGTTTGAGTGTTAACAACTTTTTTGTATGAGAAAACTCTGTTCTGAGACTTGGCCAATGGGGGACTTATTTGAGTTTTACCAACTTCTTTGTATGTGGTAATGTTGTCCTAAAACATGGCCAGAAAAAAAACGGTTGTTTTAACCACTTCTTTGTATCTTTCTGAAACTTAGCTAGCGAACACTTGTCTAAGTTTTAACAACTTTTCTGTGTGAAGGAGCTCCATCCTGAGACTTCTTTGAGCTTTAGCAAATATATTGCTTGTAAGATTCTGTTTTGAAATGTGGCCAAAAAGATTTCCTTGACTTTCAACAATTTTGTTGTAGGCGGAAGTTTTGTTCTGAAACTTAGATAAAGAAAGCTTGTTTGAGTGTTAACTACTTTTTGTATGAGGAAACTCTGTTCTGAGACTTGGCCAATGGGGGACTTATTTGAGTTTTACCAACTTCTTTGTATGTGGTAATGTTGTCCTAAAACATGGCCAGAAAAAAAACGGTTGTTTTAACCACTTCTTTGTATCTTTCTGAAACTTAGCTAGCGAACACTTGTCTAAGTTTTAACAACTTTTCTGTGTGAAGGAGCTCCATCCTGAGACTTAGTCAACGAGAACTCCTTTGAGCTTTAGCAAATATATTGCATGTAAGATTCTATTTTGAAATATGACGAAAAAGATTTCCTTGACTTTCAACAATTTTGTTGTAGGCGGAAGTTTTGTTCTGAAACTTAGATAAAGAAAGCTTGTTTGAGTGTTAACTACTTTTTGTATGAGAAAACTCTGTTCTGAGACTTGGCCAATGGGGGACTTATTTGAGTTTTACCAACTTCTTTGTATGCGGTGGAAATGTTGTCCTAAAACATGGCAGAAAAAAACGGTTGTTTTAACCACTTCTTTGTATCTTCCTGAAACTTAGCTAGGGAACACTTGTCTAAGTTTTAACAACTTTTCTGTGTGAGGGAGCTCCATCCTGAGACTTCTTTGAGCTTTAGCAAATATATTGCTGTAAGATTCTTTTTGAAATATGGCCAAAAAGATTTCCTTGACTTTCAACAATTTTGTTGTAGGCGGAAGTTTTGTTCTGAAACTTAGATAAAGGAAGCTTGTTTGAGTGTTAACAACTTTTTTGTATGAGGAAACTCTGTTCTGAGACTTGGCCAATGGGGGACTTATTTGAGTTTTACCAACTTCTTTGTATGTGGTAATGTTGTCCTAAAACATGGCCAGAAAAAAAACGGTTGTTTTAACCACTTCTTTGTATCTTCCTGAAACTTAGCTAGGGAACACTTGTCTAAGTTTTAACAACTTTTCTGTGTGAGGGAGCTCCATCCTGAGACTTCTTTGAGCTTTAGCAAATATATTGCTGTAAGATTCTTTTTGAAATATGGCCAAAAAGATTTCCTTGACTTTCAACAATTTTGTGTAGGCGGAAGTTTTGTTCTGAAACTTAGATAAAGGAAGCTTGTTTGAGTGTTAACAACTTTTTTGTATGAGGAAACTCTGTTCTGAGACTTGGCCAATGGGGGACTTATTTGAGTTTTACCAACTTCTTTGTATGTGGTAATGTTGTCCTAAAACATGGCCAGAAAAAAAACGGTTGTTTTAACCACTTCTTTGTATCTTTCCTGAAACTTAGCTAGGGAACACTTGTCTAAGTTTTAACAACTTTTCTGTGTGAGGGAGCTCCATCCTGAGACTTAAGGAGAACTCCTTTGAGCTTTAGCAAATATATTGCATGTAAGATTCTATTTTGAAATATGACGAAAAAGATTTCCTTGACTTTCAACAATTTTGTTGTAGGCGGAAGTTTTGTTCTGAAACTTAGATAAAGAAAGCTTGTTTGAGTGTTAACAGCTTTTTGTATGAGGAAACTCTGTTCTGAGACTTGGCCAATGGCGGACTTATTTGAGTTTTACCAACTTCTTTGTATGTGGAAATGTTGTGCTAAAACATGGCTAGAAAAAAAGCGTTTGTTTTAACCACTTCTTTGTATGTGGAACTTCTGTCCTGAAACTTACCTAGGGAGCACTTGTGTTTAAGTTTTAACAACTTTTCTGTGTGAGGGAGCTCCATCCTGGGACTTCTTTGAGTTTTAGCAAATATATTGCATGTAAGATTCCATTTTGAAATATGACGAAAAAGATTTCCTTGACTTTCAACAATTTTGTTGTAGGCGGAAGTTTTGTTCTGAAACTTAGATAAAGAAAGCTTGTTTGAGTGTTAACAACTTTTTGTATGAGGAAACTCTGTTCTGAGACTTGGCCAATGGGGGACTTACTTGAGTTTTACCAACTTCTTTGTATGTGGAAATGTTGTCCTAAAACATGGCTAGAAAAAAACGCTTGTTTCAACCACTTCTTTATATTTTCCTGAAACTTAACTAGAGGAAGCTTGCTTAGGTTTTAACAACTTTTCTATGTGAGGGAGCTCTATGCTGAGATTTGGCCAACGAGAACTTCTTTAAGTTTTAACAAATGTATTGTATGTAAGGTTCTCTCTTGAAATATGGCCAAAAAGATTTCCTTGACTTTTAACAACTTTGTTGTAAGTGCAAATTTTCTCCTGAAACTTAGCTAAAGGAAGCTTGTTTGAGTGCTAATAACTTTTTTTGTATGAGGAAACTCTGTTCTGAGACTTGGCCAATGGGGGACTTATTATGAGTTCTAACAACTTCTTTGTATATGGTAATGTTGTCCTAAAACATGGCCAGAAAAAAAGCGTTTGTTTTAACCACTTCTTTGTATGTGGAACTTCTGTCCTGAAACTTAGCCAGAGAACACTTGTTTAAGTTTTAACAACTTTTCTGTGTGAGGGAACTCTATCCTGAGACTTGGCCAACGAGAACTTCTTTGAGCTTTAACAAATATATTGCTTGTAAGATTTTGTTTTAAAATATGGCCAAAAAGTTTCCTTGACTTTCAACAATTTCGTTGTAAGAGGAAATTTTGTCCTAAAACTTAGTTAGAGGAAGCTTGTTTGAGTGTTAGCAACTTTTTTTTGTATGAAGAAACTCTGTTCTGAGACTTGGCCAATGGGGGACTTATTTGAGTTTTAACAACTCCTTTGTATGTGGAAATGTTGTCCTAAAACATGCCCAGAAAAAAAACGTTTGTTTTAACCACTTCTTTGTATGCGGAACTTCTGTCCTGAAACTTAGTTAGAGAACACTTGCTTAAGTTTTAACAACTTTTCTGTGTCAGGGAACTCTGTCCTGAGACTTGGTCAACGAGAACTTCTTTGAGTTTTAACAAATATATTGTATGTAAGGTTCTCCCTTGAAATTTGGCCAAAAAGATTTCCTTGACTTTTAACAATTTCATTGTAAGTGGAAATTTTCTCCTGAAACTTAGCTAAAGGAAGCTTGTTTGAGTGCTAATAACTTTTTTTGTATGAGGAAACTCTGTTCTGAGACTTGGCCAATGGGGGACTTATTATGAGTTTCAACAACTTCTTTGTATATGGTAATGTTGTCCTAAAACATGGCCAGAAAAAAAGCGTTTGTTTTAACCACTTCTTTGTATGTGGAACTTCTGTCCTGAAACTTAGCCAGAGAACACTTGTTTAAGTTTTAACAACTTTTCTGTGTGAGGGAACTCTATCCTGAGACTTGGCCAACGAGAACTTCTTTGAGCTTTAACAAATATATTGCTTGTAAGATTTTGTTTTAAAATATGGCCAAAAAGTTTCCTTGACTTTCAACAATTTCGTTGTAAGAGGAAATTTTATCCTGAAACTTAACTAGAGGAAGCTTGTTTAAGTTTTAAAACTTTTCTATGTGAGGGAGCTCTATGCTGAGATTTGGCCAACGAGAACTTCTTTGAGTTTTAACAAATATATTGCATGTAAGGTTCTCTTTTGAAATATGGCCAAAAAGATTTCCTTGACTTTTAACAATTTCGTTGTACGAGGAAATTCTGTCCTGAAACTTAGTTAGAGGAAGCTTGTTTGAGTGTTAGCAACTTTTTTTTGTATGAAGAAACTCTGTTCTGAGACTTGGCCAATGGGGGACTTATTTGAGTTTTAACTACTCCTTTGTATGTGGAAATGTTGTCCTAAAACATGCCCAGAAAAAAAACGTTTGTTTTAACCACATCTTTGTATGCGGAACTTCTGTCCTGAAACTTACCTAGAGAGCACTTGTGTTTAAGTTTTAACAACTTTTCTGTGTGAGGCTCTATCCTGAGACTTGGCCAACGAGAACTTCTTTGAGCTTTAACAAATATATTGCATGTAAGGTTCTCTTTTGAAATATGGCCAAAAAGATTTCCTTGACTTTTAACAATTTTGTTGTAAGGGAATTTTGTCTTGAAACTTACTAAAGGAAGCTTGTTTGAGTGTTAATAACTTTTTTGTATGAGGAAACTCTGTTCTGAGACTTGGCCAATGGGGGACTTATTTGAGTTTTAACAACTTCTTTGTATGTGGTAATGTTGTCCTAAAACATGGCCAGAAAAAAAGCGTTTGTTTTAACCACTTCTTTGTATGTGGAACTTCTGTCCTGAAACTTAGCCAGAGAACACTTGTTTTAAGTTTTAACAACTTTTCTGTGTGAGGGAACTCTATCCTGAGACTTGGCCAACGAGAACTTGAGTTTTAGCAAATATATTACATGTAAGATTCTGTTCGTAATATGGCCAAAAAGATTTTCTTGACTTCTAACGATTTTGTTGTAAGCGGCAATTTTGTCTGAAACTTGGCTAAAGGAAGCTTGTTTGAGTGTTAACAACTTTTGTTTGTATGAGGAAACTCTGTTTTGAGACTTGGCCAATGGGGGACTTATATAAGTTTTAACTCCTTTATATGTGGAAATGTTGGCCTAAAACATGGCCAGAAAAAAACGTTTGGTTTAAACACTTCTTTGTATCTTCCTAAAACTTAGCTAGAGAACACTTGTTTAAGTTTTAACAACTTTTCTGTGTGAGGGAACTCTATCCTGAGACTTGGCCAACGAGAACTTGAGTTTTAGCAAATATATTACATGTAAGATTCTCTTTGTAATATGGTCAAGAAGATTTTCTTAACTTTTAACAGTTTTGTTGTATGCGGAAATTTTGTCCGAAACTTGGCTAAAGGAAGTTTGTTTGAGTGTTAACAACTTTTTTGTATGAGGAAACTCTGTTCTGAGAGTTGGCCAATGGGGGACTTATTTGAGTTTTATCAACTTCTTTGTATGTGGAAATGTTGTCCTAAAACCTGGGCAGAAAAAAAAACGTTTGTTTTAACCACTTCTTTGTATGTGGGACTTCTGTCCTGAAACTCAGCTAGAGAGTACTTGTGTTTAAGTTTTAACAACTTTTCTGTGTGAGGGAACTCTATCCTGAGACTTGGCCAACGAGAACTTCTTTGAGCTTTAACAAATATATTGCATGTAAGGTTCTCTTTTGAAATATGGCCAAAAAGATTTCCTTGACTTTTAACAATTTCATTGTAAGTGGAAATTTTATCCTGAAACTTAGCTAGAGGAAGCTTGTTTAAGTTCTAACAACTTTTCTGTGTGAGGCAGCTCTATGCTGAGACTTGGCCAACGAGAACTTCTTTGAGTTTTAACAAATATATTGCATGTAAGTTTCTCTTTTGAAATATGGCCAAAAAGATTTCCTTGACTTTTAACAATTTTGTTGTATGCGGAAGTTTTGTCCTGAAACTTAACTAAAGGAAGCTTGTTTGAGTGTTAATAACTTTTTTTGTATGAGGAAACTCTGTTCTGAGACTTGGCCGATGGGGGACTCATTTGAGTTTTAACAACTTCTTTGTATGTGGTAATGTTGTCCTAAAACATGGCCAGAAAAAAAGCGTTTGTTTTAACCACGCCTTTGTATGTGGAACTTCTGTCCTGAAACTTAGCCAGAGAACACTTGTTTAAGTTTTAACAACTTTTCTGTGTGAGGGAACTCTATCCTGAGGCTTAGCCAACGAGAACTTCTTTGAGCTTTAACAAATATATTGCATGTAAGGTTCTCTTTTGAAAGATAGCCAAAAAGATTTCCTTGACTTTTAACAATTTCGTTGTACGAGGAAATTTTGTCCTGAAACTTAGCTAGAGGAAGCTTGTTTGAGTGTTAACAACTTTTGTTTCTATGAGGAAACTCTGTCCTGAGACTTGGCCAATGGGGGACTTATTTAAGTTTTAACTTCCTTGTATGTGGAAATGTTGTCCTAAAACATGGCCAGAAAAAACGTTTGTTTTAACCAGTTCTTTGTATCTTCCTAAAACTTAGCTAGAGAACACTTGTTTAAGTCTTAACAACTTTTCTGTGTGAGGAAGCTCTATACTGAGACTCGACCAACGAGAGCTTGAGTTTTAGCAAATATATTACATGTAAGATTCTGTTTGTCATATGGCCAAAAAGATTTTCTTGACTTCTAACGATTTTGTTGTAAGCGGCAATTTTGTCTGAAACTTGGCTAAAGGAAGCTTGTTTGAGTGTTAACAACTTTTGTTTGTATGAGGAAACTCTGTCCTGAGACTTGGCCAATGGGGACTTATATAACTTTTAACTCCTTTGTATGTGGAAATGTTGGCCTAAAACATGGCCAGAAAAAAAACGTGTGTTTTAACCACTTCTTTGTATCTTCCTGAAACTTAACTAGAGAACACTTGTTTAAGTTTTAACAACTTTTCTGTGTGAGGAAACTCTATCCTGAGACTTGGCCAACGAGGACTTCTTTGAGTTTTAACAAATATATTGCATGTAAGATTCTGTTTTGAAATATAACCAAAAAGATTTCCCTGACTTTTAACAACTTTGTTGTATGCGGAAATTTTGTCTGAAACTTGGCTAAAGGAAGCTTGCTTGACTGTTAACAACTTTTTTTTTGTATGAGGAGACTCTGTTCTGAGCCTTGGCCAATGGAGGATTTACTTGAGTTTTAACAACTTCTTTGTATGTGAAAATGTTGTCCTAAAAGATGGCCAGAAAAAAACGTTTGGTTTAACCACTTCTTTGTATCTTCCTGAAACTTAGCTAGAGAACACTTGTTTAAGTTTTAACAACTTTTCTGTGTGAGGGAACTCTATCCTGAGACTTGGCCAACGAGAACTTGAGTTTTAGCAAATATATTACATGTAAGGTTCTGTCTGTAATATGACCAAAAAGATTTCCTTGACTTTTAACAATTTTGTTGTATACGGAAATTTTGTCTGAAACTTGGCTAAAGGAAGCTTGTTTGAGTGTTAACAACTTTTGTTTCTATGAGGAAACTCTGTCCTGAGACTTGGCCAATGGGGGACTTATTTAAGTTTTAACTTCTTTGTATGTGGAAATGTTGTCCTAAAACATGGCCTGAAAAAACGTTTGTTTTAACCACTTCTTTGTATCTTCCTAAAACTTAGCTAGAGAACACTTGTTTAAGCTTTAACAACTTTTCTGTGTGAGGGAACTCTATCCTGAAACTTGGCTAACGAGAACTTCTTTGCGTTTTAACAAATATATTACATGTAAGGTTCTGTTGTGAAATATGACCAAAAAGATTTCCTTGACTTTTAACAATTTTGTTGTATGCGGAAATTTTGTCTGAAACTTAGCTAAAGGAAGCTTATTTGAGTGTCAACAACTTTTGTTTGTGTGAGGACACTCTGTTCTGAGACTTGGCCAATGGGGGACTTATTGAACTTCTTTGTATGTGGAAATGTTGTCCTAAAAGATGGCCAAAAAAAAATGTTTGTTTTAATTACTTCTTTGAATCTTCCTGCACCTTAGCTAGAGAACACTTGTTTAAGTTTTAACAACTTTTCTGTGTGAGGGAACTCTATCCTGAGACTTGGCCAACGAGAACTTCTTTGAGTTTTAACAAATATATTACATGTAAGATTCTGTTTTGAAATATGACCAAAAAGATTTCCTTATTTGTATGAGGAAAGTCTGTCCTGAGACTTGGCCAATGGGGGACTTATTTAAGTTTTAACTTCTTTGTATGTGGAAATGTTGTCCTAAAACATGGCCAAAAAAAACGTTTGTTTTAACCAGTTCTTTATATCTTCAAAGATTTCCTTGACTTTTAACAATTTTGTTGTAAGGGAAATTTTGTCCTGAAACTTGGCTAAAGGAAGCTTGTTTGAGTGTTAACAACTTTTTTTGTATGAGGAAACTCTGTTCTGAGACTTGGCCAATGGGGGACTTATTAAGTTTTAACAACTTCTTTGTATGTGGAAATGTTGTCCTAAAACATGGCCAGAAAAAAAACGTTTGTTTTAACCACTTCTTTGTATGTGGAACTTCTGTCCTGAAACTTAGCTAGAGAACACTTGTTTAAGTTTTAACAACTTTTCTGTGTGAGGGAACTCTATCCTGAGACTTGGCCAACGAGAACTTCTTTGAGTTTTACAAATATATTGCATGTAAGGTTCTTTTGTGAAATATGGCCAAAAAGATTTCCTTGACTTTTAACAATTTTGTTGTAAGGGAAATTTTGTCCTGAAACTTTAGCTAAAAGGAAGCTTGTTTGAGTGTTAAAACTTTTTTTGTATGAGGAAACTCTGTTCTGAGACTTGGCCAATGGGGGACTTATTTGAGTTTTAACAACTTCTTTGTATGTGGTAATGTTGTCCTAAAACATGGCCAGAAAAAAACGTTTGTTTTAACCACTTCTTTGTATGTGGAACTTCTGTCCTGAAACTTAGCCAGAGAACACTTGTTTAAGTTTTAACAACTTTTCTGTGTGAGGGAACTCTATCCTGAGACTTGGCCAACGAGAACTTCTTTGAGCTTTAACAAATATATTGCATGTAAGGTTCTCTTTTGAAATATGGCCAAAAAGATTTCCTTGACTTTTAACAATTTCATTGTAAGTGGAAATTTTATCCTGAAACTTAACTAGAGGAAGCTTGTTTAAGTTTTAACAACTTTTCTGTGTGAGGGAGCTCTATGCTGAGACTTGGCCAACGAGAACTTCTTTGAGCTTTAACAAATATATTGCATGTAAGGTTCTCTTTTGAAATATGGCCAAAAAGATTTCCTTGACTTTTAACAATTTCATTGTAAGTGGAAATTTTATCCTGAAACTTAACTAGAGGAAGCTTGTTTAAGTTTTAACAACTTTTCTGTGTGAGGGAACTCTATGCTGAGACTTGGCCAACGAGAACTTCTTTGAGTTTTAACAAATATATTGCATGTAAGGTTCTCTTTTGAAATATGGCCAAAAAGATTTCCTTGACTTTTAACAATTTCTTGTAAGTGGAAATTTTTCCTGAAACTTACTAGAGGAAGCTTGTTTAAGTTTTAGAGGGAGATCTATGCTGAGACTTGGCCAACGAGAACTTCTTTGAGTTTTAACAAATATATTGCATGTAAGGTTCTCTTTTGAAATATGGCCAAAAAGATTTCCTTGACTTTTAACAACTTTGTTGTAAATGGAAATTTTGTCCTGAAACTTAACTAAAGGAAGCTTGTTTGAGTGCTAATAACTTTTTTGTATGAGGAAACTCTGTTCTGAGACTTGGCCAATGGGGGATTTATTTGAGTTTTAACAACTTCTTTGTATGTGGTAATGTTGTCCTAAAATATGGCCAGAAAAAAAGCGTTTATTTTAACCACTTCTTTGTATGTGGAACTTCTGTCCTGAAACTTAGCCAGAGAACACTTGTTTAAGTTTGAACAACTTTTCTGTGTGAGGGAACTCTGTTCTGAGACTTGGCCAATGGGGGACTCATTTAAGTCTTAACTTCTTTGTATGTGGAAATGTTGTCCTAAAACATGGCCAGAAAAAACGTTTGTTTTAACCAGTTCTTTGTATCTTCCTAAAACTTAGTTAGAGAACACTTGTTTAAGTTTTAACAACTTTTCTGTGTGAGGGAACTCTATCCTGAGACTTGGCCAACGAGAACTTCTTTGAGCTTTAACAAATATATTGCATGCAAGGTTCTGTTTTGAAATATGGCCAAAAAGTTTCCTTGACTTTTAACAATTTTGTTGTAAGAGGAAATTTTGTCCTAAAACTTAGCTAAAAAAATCTTGTTTGAGTGTTAACAACTTTTTTGTATGAGGAAACTCTGTTCTGAGACTTGGCCAATGGGGGACATATTTGAGTTTTACCAACTTCTTTGTATGTGGTAATGTTGTCCTAAAACATGGCCAGAAAAAAAACGTTTGTTTTAACCACTTCTTTGTACCTTCCTGAAACTTAGCTAGAGAACACTTGTTTATGTTTTAACACCTTTTCTGTGTAAAGGAGCTCCATCCTGAGACTTCTTTGAGTTTTAGCAAATATATTGCATGCAAGGTTCTGTTTTGAAATATGGCCAAAAAGATTTCCTTGACTTTTAACAATTTTGTTGTAAGCGGAAATTTTGTCCTAAAACTTAGCTAAAAAAATCTTGTTTGAGTGTTAACAACTTTTTTGTATGATGAAACTCTGTTCTGAGACTTGCCCAACGAGAACTTGAGTTTTAGCAACTTCTTTGTATGTGGAAATGTTGCCCTAAAGCATGGCCAGAGAAAAACGCTTGTTTCAACCACTTCTTTATATCTTCCTAAAGCTTAGCTAGAGAACACTTGTTTAAGTTTTAACAGCTTTTCTGTGTGAGGAAACTCTATACTGAGACTTGCCCAACGAGAACTTGAGTTTTAGCAAATATATTGCATGTAAGGTTCTCTTTTGAAATATGGCCAAAAAGATTTCCTTGACTTTTAACAACTTTGTTGTAAATGGAAATTTTGTCCTGAAACTTAGCTAAAGAAAGCTTGTTTGAGTGCTAATAACTTTTTTGTATGAGGAAACTCTGTCCTGAGACTTGGCCAATGGGGGACTCATTTAAGTCTTAACTTCTTTGTATGTGGAAATGTTGTCCTAAAACATGGCCAGAAAAAACGTTTGTTTTAACCAGTTCTTTGTATCTTCCTAAAACTTAGCTAGAGAACATTTGTTTAAGTTTTAACAACTTTTCTGTGTGAGGGAACTCTATCCTGAAACTTGGCCAACGAGAACTTCTTTGAGCTTTAACAAATATATTGCATGCAAGGTTCTGTTTTGAAATATGGCCAAAAAGTTTCCTTGACTTTTAACAATTTTGTTGTAAGCGGAAATTTTGTCCTAAAACTTAGCTAAAAAAATCTTGTTTGAGTGTTAACAACTATTTTGTATGAGGAAACTCTGTTCTGAGACTTGGCCAATGGGGGACATATTTGAGTTTTACCAACTTCTTTGTATGTGGTAATGTTGTCCTAAAACATGGCCAGAAAAAAAACGTTTGTTTTAACCAGTTCTTTGTATCTTCCTAAAGCTTAGCTAGAGAACACTTGTTTAAGTTTTAACAACTTTTCTGTGTGAGGAAACTCTATACTGAGACTTGGCCAACGAGAACTTGAGTTTTAGCAAATATATTACATGTAAGATTCTGTTTGTAATATGGCCAAAAAGATTTTCTTGACTTCTAACGATTTTGTTGTAAGCGGCAATTTTGTCTGAAATTTGGCTAAAGGAAGCTTGTTTGAGTGTTAACAACTTTTGTTTGTATGAGGACACTCTGTTCTGAGACTTGGCCAATGGGGGACTTATATAAGTTTTAACTTCTTTGTATGTGGAAATGTTGGCCTAAAACATGGCCAGAAAAAAACGTTTGTTTTAACCACTTCTTTGTATCTTCCTAAAACTTAGCTAGAGAACACTTGTTTAAGTTTTAACAGCTTTTCTGTATGAGGAAACTCTATTTTGAGACTTGGCCAACAAGAACTTGGGTTTTAGCAAATATATTGCACGTAAGATTCTGTTTTAAAATATGGCCAAAAAGATTTCCTTGACTTTTAACAATTTTGTTGTAAGCGGAAATTTTGTCTGAAATTTGGCTAAAGGAAGCTTGTTTGACTGTTAACAACTTTTGTTTGTATGAGGACACTCTGTTCTGAGACTTGGCCAATGGGGGACTTATATAAGTTTTAACTTCTTTGTATGTGGAAATGTTGGCCTAAAACATGGCCAGAAAAAAAACGTTTGTTTTAACCACTTCTTTGTATCTTCCTAAAACTTAGCTATAGAATACTTGTTTAAGTTTTAACAACTTTTCTGTGTGAGGGAACTCTATCCTGAGACTTGGCCAACGAGAACTTATTTGAGTTTTAGCAAATATATTACTCGTAAGATTCCAAAAAGATTTCCTTGACTTTTAACAATTTTGTTGTAAGCGGAAATTTTGTCCTGAAATTTAGCTAAAAAGAAGCTTGTTTGAGTGTTAGCAACTTTTTTGTATGAGGAAACTCTGCTTTGAGACTCGGCCAATGGGGGACTTATTTGAGTTTCAGCAACTTCTTTGTATTTGGTGATGTTGTCCTAAAACATGGCCAGAAAAAAAGCGTTTGTTTTAACCACTTCTTTGTATGTGGAACTTCTGTCCTGAAACTTAGCCAGAGAACACTTGTTTAACTTTGAACAACTTTTCTGCGCGAGGCCAGTCTATCCTGAGACTTGCCCAACGAGAATTTCTTT
>NW_019211463.1:0-18453 GCF_002443255.2 Varroa destructor | reverse complement strand
ACAAACAAAAGTTGTTAACACTCAAACAAGCTTCCTTTAGCCAAGTTTCAAACAAAATTTCCGCTTACAACAAAATTGTTAAAAGTCAAGGAGATCTGTTTGGCCATATTTCAAAACAGAATCTTACATGCAATATATTTGCTAAAACCCAAGTTCTCGTTGGTCAAGTCTCAAAATAGACTTTCCTCATACAGAAAAGCTGTTAAAACTTAAACAAGTATTCTCTAGCTAAGTTTCAGGAAGATACAAAGAAGTGGTCAAAACAAACGTTTTTTTTGGCCATGTTTTAGGACAACATTTCCACATACAAAGAAGTTAAAACTTAAATAAGTCCCCCATTGGCCAAATCTCAGGACAGAGTTTCCTCATACAAACAAAAGTTGTTAACAGCCAAACAAGCTTTCTTTAGCCAAGTTTCAGACAAAATTTCCGCTTACAACAAAATTGTTAAACATCAAGGAAATCTTTTTGGCCATATTTCAATACAGAACCTTACATGCAATATATTTGCTAAAACCCAAGTTCTCGTTGGTCAGGTCTCAAAATAGAGTTTCCTCATACAGAAAAGCTGTTAAAACTTAAACAAGTATTCTCTAACTAAGTTTCAGGAAGATAGAAGTGGTTAAAACAAACATTTTTTCTAGCCATATTTTAGGATAACATTTCCACATACAAAGAAGTTAAAACTTAAATAAGTCCCCCATTGGCCAAGTCTCAGAACAGAGTTTCCTCATACAAACAAAGGTTGTTAACACTCAAACAAGCTTCCTTTAGCCAAGTTGAAGACAAAATTTCTACTTACAACAAAATTGTCAAAAGTCAAAAAAATCTCTTTGGTCATATTTCAAAACAGAACCTTACATGTAGTATATTTGTTAAAACTCTAAGAAGTTCTCGTTGGCTAAGTCTCAGGATAGAGTTGCCTCACACAGAAAAGTTGTTAAAACCTGAACAAGTGTTCTCTAGCTAAGTTTCAGATAAGATACAAAGAAGTGGTTAAAACAAACGTTTTTTTTGGCCATGTTTTAGGACAACATTTCCACATACAACGAATTTAAAACTTAAATAAGTCTCCCATTGGCCAAGTCTCAGGACAGAGTTTCCTCATACAAACAAAAGTTGTTAACACTCAAACAAGCTTCCTTTAGCCAAGTTTCAAACAAAATTTCCGCTTACAACAAAATTGTTAAAAGTCAAGGAAATCTTTTTGGCCATATTTCAAAACAGAATCTTACATGCAATATATTTGCTAAAACCCAAGTTCTCGTTGGTCAAGTCTCAAAATAGAGTTTCCTCATACAGAAAAGCTGTTAAAACTTAAACAAGTATTGCCTAGCTAAGTTTCAGGAAGATACAAAGAAGTGGTTAAAACAAACGTTTTTTTTTGGCCATGTTTTAGGACAACATTTCCACATACAAAGAAGTTAAAACTTAAATAAGTCCCCCATTGGCCAAGTCTCAGGACAGAGTTTCCTCATACAAACAAAAGTTGTTAACACTCAAACAAGCTTCCTTTAGCCAAGTTTCAAACAAAATTTCCGCTTACAACAAAATTGTTAAAAGTCAAGGAGATCTTTTTGGCCATATTTCAAAACAGAATCTTACATGCAATATATTTGCTAAAACCCAAGTTCTCGTTGGTCAAGTCTCAAAATAGAGTTTCCTCATACAGAACAGCTGTTAAAACTTAAACAGGTATTCCCTAGCTAAGTTTGAAGAAGATAGAAGTGGTTAAAACAAACATTTTTTCTGGCCATGTTTTAGGACAACATTTCTACATAAAAAGAAGTTAAAACTTATATAAGTCCCCCATTGGCTAAGTCTTAGAACAGAGTGTCCTCATACAAATAAAAGTTGTTAACACTCAAACAAGCTTCCTTTAGCCAAGTTTCAGACAAAATTTCCGCATACAACAAAATTATTAAAAGTCAAGGAAACCTCTTTGGTCATGTTCCGATACAGAATCTTACATGCAATATATTTGCTAAAACCCAAGTTCTCGTTGGTCAAGTCTCAAAATAGAGTTCCCTCACACAGAAAAGTTGTTAAAACTTGAACAAGTATTCTCTAGCTAAGTTTCAGGAAGATAGAAGTGGTTAAAACAAACATTTTTTTTGGTCATGTTTTAGGACAACATTTCCACATTGAAAGAAGTTAAAATTTAAATAAGTCTCCCATTGGCCAAGTCTCAGGACAGAGTTTCCTCATACAAAAAAAAAGTTGTTAACACTCAAACAAGTTTCTTTTAGCCAAGTTTCAGACAGAATTTCCGTATACAGCAAAATTATTAAAAGTCAAGGAAACCTCTTTGGTCATGTTTCAATACAGAACCTTACATGCAATATATTTGCTAAAACCCAAGTTCTCGTTGGTCAAATCTCAAAATAGAGTTTCCTCATACAGAAAAGCTGTTAAAACTTAAACAAGTATTCTCTAGCTAAGTTTCAGGAAGATACAAAGAAGTGGTTAAAACAAACGTTTTTTTTGGCCATGATTTAGGACAACATTTCTACATACAAAGAAGTTAAAACTTATATAAGTCCCCCATTGGCCAAGGCTCAGGACAGAGTTTCCTCATACAAACAAAAGTTGTTAACACTCAAACAAGCTTTCTTTAGCCAAGTTGCAGACAAAATTTCTGCTTACAACAAAATTGATAAAAGTCAAGGAAATCTCTTTGGTCATATTTCAAAACAGAACCTTACATGTAGTATATTTGTTAAAACTCTAAGAAGTTCTCGTTGGCTAAGTCTCAGGATAGAGTTCCCTCACACAGAAAAGTTGTTAAAACTCGAACAAGTGTTCTCTAGCTAAGTTTCAGGAAGATACAAAGAGGTGGTTAAAACAAACGTTTTTTTTCTGGCCATGTTTTAGGACAACATTTCCACATACAAAGAAGTTAAAATTTAAATAAGTCCCCCATTGGCCAAGTCTTAGAACAGAGTGTCCTCATACAAACAAAAGTTGTTAACACTCAAACAAGCTTTCTTTAGCCACGTTTCAGACAAAATTTCCGCATACAACAAAATTATTAAAAGTCAAGGAAATCTCTTTGGTCATATTTCAATACAGAACCTTACATGCAATATATTTGCTAAAACCCAAGTTCTCGTTGGTCAAGTCTCAAAATAGAGTTTCCTCATACAGAACAGCTGTTAAAACTTAAACAGGTATTCCCTAGCTAAGTTTCAAGAAGATAGAAGTGGTTAAAACAAACATTTTTTCTGGCCATGTTTTAGGACAACATTTCTACATAAAAAGAAGTTAAAACTTATATAAGTCCACCATTGGCTAAGTCTTAGAACAGAGTGTCCTCATACAAATAAAAGTTGTTAACACTCAAACAAGCTTCCTTTAGCCAAGTTTCAGACAAAATTTCCGCATACAACAAAATTATTAAAAGTCAAGGAAACCTCTTTGGTCATGTTCCAATACAGAATCTTACATGCAATATATTTGCTAAAACCCAAGTTCTCGTTGGTCAAGTCTCAAAATAGAGTTCCCTCACACAGAAAAGTTGTTAAAACTTGAACAAGTATTCTCTAGCTAAGTTTCAGGAAGATAGAAGTGGTTAAAACAAACATTTTTTTTGGTCATGTTTTAGGACAACATTTCCACATTGAAAGAAGTTAGAATTTAAATAAGTCTCCCATTGGCCAAGTCTCAGGACAGAGTTTCCTCATACAAACAAAAGTTGTTAACACTCAAACAAGCTTCCGTTAGCCACGTTTCAGACAAAATTTCCGCATACAACAAAATTATTAAAAGTCTCTTGGTCATATTTCAATACAGAACCTTACATGCAATATATTTGCTAAAACCCAAGTTCTCGTTGGTCAAGTCTCAATATAGAGTTTCCTCATACAGAAAAGTTGTTAAAACTTAACCAAGTGTTCTCTATTTAAGTTTCAAGAAGATACAAAGAACGGGTTAAAACAAACGTTTTTTCTGGCCATGTTTTAGGACAACATTTCCACATACAAAGAAGTTAAAATGTAAATAAGTCCCCCATTGGCCAAGTCTTAGAACAGAGTTTCCTCATACAAACAAAAGTTGTTAACAAACAAAAGTTGTTAACACTCAAACAAGCTTCCTTTAGCCAAGTTTCAGACAAAATTTCCGCATACAACAAAATTGTTAAAAGTCAAGGAAATCTTTTTGGTCATATTTCAAACAGAACCTTACATGTATATATTTGTTAAAACTCAAGAAGTTCTCGTTGGCCAAGTCTCAGGATAGAGTTCCCTCACACAGAAAAGTTGTTAAAACTTAACAAGTGTTCTCTAGCTAAGTTTCAGGAAGATACAAAGAAGTGGTTAAAACAAACGTTTTTTTTTGGCCATGTTTTAGGACAACATTTCCACATACAAAGAAGTTAAAACTTAAATAAGTCCCCCATTGGCCAAGTCTCAGGACAGAGTTTCCTCATACAAAAAAAGTTGTTAACACTCAAACAAGCTTCCTTTAGCCAAGTTTCAGACAAAATTTCCGCATACAACAAAATTGTTAAAAGTCAAGGAAATCTTTTTGGTCATATTTCAAACAGAACCTTACATGATATATTTGTTAAAACCAAGAAGTTCTCGTTGGCCAAGTCTCAGGATAGAGTTCCCTCACACAGAAAAGTTGTTAAAACTTAACAAGTGTTCTCTAGCTAAGTTTCAGGAAGATACAAAGAAGTGGTTAAAACAAACGTTTTTTTTTGGCCATGTTTTAGGACAACATTTCCACATACAAAGAAGTTAAAACTTAAATAAGTCCCCCATTGGCCAAGTCTCAGGACAGAGTTTCCTCATACAAAAAAAGTTGTTAACACTCAAACAAGCTTCCTTTAGCCAAGTTTCAGACAAAATTTCCGCATACAACAAAATTGTTAAAAGTCAAGGAAATCTTTTTGGTCATATTTCAAACAGAACCTTACATGTATATATTTGTTAAAACTCAAGAAGTTCTCGTTGGCCAAGTCTCAGGATAGAGTTCCCTCACACAGAAAAGTTGTTAAAACTTAACAAGTGTTCTCTAGCTAAGTTTCAGGAAGATACAAAGAAGTGGTTAAAACAAACGTTTTTTTTGGCCATGTTTTAGGACAACATTTCCACATACAAAGAAGTTAAAACTTAAATAAGTCCCCCATTGGCCAAGTCTCAGGACAGAGTTTCCTCATACAAAAAAAGTTGTTAACACTCAAACAAGCTTCCTTTAGCCAAGTTTCAGACAAAATTTCCGCATACAACAAAATTTTAAAAAATCTTTTTGGTCATATTTCAAAACAGAACCTTGCATGCAATATATTTCTTAAAACTCAAAGAAGTTCTCATTAGCCAAGTCTCAGGACAGAGCTCCCTCACACAGAAAAGTTGTTAAAACTTAACCAAGTGTTCTCTATTTAAGTTTCAGGAAGATACAAAGAACGGGTTAAAACAAACGTTTTTTCTGGCCATGTTTTAGGACAACATTTCCACATACAAAGAAGTTGTTGAAACTCAAATAAGTCCCCCATTGGCCACGTCTCAGAACAGCGTTTCCTCATACAAAAAAAGTTGTTAACACTCAAACAAGCTTCCTTTAGCTAAGTTTCAGACAAAATTTCCGCATACAACACAATTGTTAAAAGTCAAGGAAATCTTTTCGGTCATATTTCAAAACAGAACCTTACATATAATATATTTGTTAAAACTCAAAGAAGTTCTCGTTGGCCAAGTCTCAGGATAGAGTTTCCTCACACAGAAAAGTTGTTAAAACTTAAACAAGTGTTCTCTAGCTAGGTTTTAGGAAGATACAAAGAACTAGTTAAAACAAACGTTTTTTCTGGCTATGTTTTAGGACAACATTTCCACATACAAAGAAGTTAAAACTTAAATAAGTCCCCCATTGGCCAAGTCTCAGGACAGAGTTTCCTCATAGAAACAAAAGTTGTTAACAGTCAAACAAGCTTCCTTTAGCCAAGTTTCAGACAAAATTTCCGCATACAACAAAATTGTTGAAAGTCAAGAAAATCTTTTTGGCCATATGACAAACAGAATCTTACATGTAATATATTTGCTAAAACTCAAGTTCTCGTTGGCCAAGTCTCAGTATAGAGTTTCTTCACGCAGAAAAGTTGTTAAAACTTAAACAAGTGTTCTCTAGCTAAGGTTCAGGAAGATACAAAGAAGTGGTTAAAACAAACGTTTTTTCTGACCATGTTTTAGGACAACATTTCCCATACAAAGAAGTTAAAACTTATATAAGTCCCCCATTGGCCAAGTCTCAGAACAGAGTGTCCTCATACAAACAGAAGTTGTTAACACTTAAACAAGCTTCCTTTAGCTAAGTTTCAGACAAAATTTCCGCATACAACACAATTGTTAAAAGTCAAGGAAATCTTTTCGGTCATATTTCAAAACAGAACCTTACATATAATATATTTGTTAAAACTCAAAGAAGTTCTCGTTGGCCAAGTCTCAGGATAGAGTTTCCTCACACAGAAAAGTTGTTAAAACTTAAACAAGTGTTCTCTAGCTAGGTTTTAGGAAGATACAAAGAACTAGTTAAAACAAACGTTTTTTCTGGCCATGTTTTAGGACAACATTTCCACATACAAAGAAGTTAAAACTTAAATAAGTCCCCCATTGGCCAAGTCGCAGGACAGAGTTTCCTCATAGAAACAAAAGTTGTTAACAGTCAAACAAGCTTCCTTTAGCCAAGTTTCAGACAAAATTTCCGCATACAACAAAATTGTTGAAAGTCAAGAAAATCTTTTTGGCCATATGACAAACAGAATCTTACATGTAATATATTTGCTAAAACTCAAGTTCTCGTTGGCCAAGTCTCAGTATAGAGTTTCCTCACACAGAAAAGTTGTTAAAACTTAAACAAGTGTTCTCTAGCTAAGTTTCAGGAAGATACAAAGAAGTGGCTAAAACAAACGTTTTTTTCTGGCCATGTTTTAGGACAACATTACCACATACAAAGAAGTTGGTAAAACTCAAATAAGTCCCCCATTGGCCAAGTCTCAGAACAGAGTTTCCTCATACAAAAAGTTGTTAACACTCAAACAAGCTTTCTTTATCTAAGTTTCAGAACAAAACTTCCGCCTACAACAAAATTGTTGAAAGTCAAGGAAATCTTTTTCGTCATATTTCAAAATAGAATCTTACATGTAACATATTTGCTAAAACTCAAGTTCTCGTTGGTCAAGTCTCCGTATAGAGTTTCCTCACACAGAAAAGTTGTTAAAACTTAAACAAGTGTTCTCTAGCGAAGTTTCAGGAAGATACAAAGAAGTGGTTAAAACAACCGTTTTTTTTGGCCATGTTTTAATACAACATTTCCACATACAAAGAAGTTAAAACTTAAATAAGTCCCCCATTGGCCAAGTCTCAGGACAGAATTTCCTCATATAAAAAAGTTGTTAACACTCAAACAAACTTCCTTTATCTAAGTTTCAGAACAAAACTTCCGCCTACAGCAAAATTGTTGAAAGTCAAGGAAATCTTTTTGGCCATATTTCAAAACAGAATCTTACAAGCAATATATTTGCTAAAGCTCAAAGAAGTCTCAGGATGGAGCTCCCTCACACAGAAAAGTTGTTAAAACTTAGACAAGTGTTCCCTAGCTAAGTTTCAGGAAGATACAAACAAGTGGTTAAAACAACCGTTTTTTTTCTAGCCATATTTTAGGACAACATTTCCACATACAAAGAAGTTGATAAAACTCAAATAAGTACCCCATTGGCCAAGTCTCAGAACAGAGTTTTCTCATACAAAAAAGTTGTTAACACTCAAACAAGCTTCCTTTATCTAAGTTTCAGAACAAAACTTCCGCCTACAACAAAATTGTTAAAAGTCAAGGAAATCTTTTTGGCCATATTTCAAAACAGAATCTTACATGCAATATATTTGCTAAAACTCAAAGTTCTCGTTGGCCAAGTCTCAGGATAGAGTTCCCTCACACAGAAAAGTTGTTAAAACTTAACAAGTGTTCTCTAGCTAAGTTTCAGGAAGATACAAAGAAGTGGTTAAAACAAACGTTTTTTTTTGGCCATGTTTTAGGACAACATTTCCACATACAAAGAAGTTAAAACTTAAATAAGTCCCCCATTGGCCAAGTCTCAGGACAGAGTTTCCTCATACAAACAAAAGTTGTTAACACTCAAACAAGCTTCCTTTAGCCAAGTTTCAGACAAAATTTCCGCATACAACAAAATTGTTAAAAGTCAAGGAAATCTTTTTGGCCATATTTCAAAACAGAATCTTACATGCAATATATTTGCTAAAACCCAAGTTCTCGTTGGTCAAGTCTCAAAATAGAGTTTCCTCATACAGAAAAGCTGTTAAAACTTAAACAAGTATTCTCTAGCTAAGTTTCAGGAAGATACAAAGAAGTGGTTAAAACAAACGTTTTTTTTGGCCATGTTTTAGGACAACATTTCCACATACAAAGAAGTTAAAACTTAAATAAGTCCCCCATTGGCCAAGTCTCAGGACAGAGTTTCCTCATACAAACAAAAGTTGTTAACACTCAAACAAGCTTCCTTTAGCCAAGTTTCAGACAAAATTTCCGCATACAACAAAATTTTAAAAGTCAAGGAAATTCTTTGGTCATTTTCAAACAGAACCTTACATGTATATATTTGTAAAACTCAAGTTCTCGTTGGCCAAGTCTCAGGATAGAGTTCCCTCACACAGAAAAGTTGTTAAAACTTAACAAGTGTTCTCTAGCTAAGTTTCAGGAAGATACAAAGAAGTGGTTAAAACAAACGTTTTTTTTTGGCCATGTTTTAGGACAACATTTCCACATACAAAGAAGTTAAAACTTAAATAAGTCCCCCATTGGCCAAGTCTCAGGACAGAGTTTCCTCATACAAACAAAAGTTGTTAACACTCAAACAAGCTTCCTTTAGCCAAGTTTCAGACAAAATTTCCGCATACAACAAAATTGTTAAAAGTCAAGGAAATCTTTTTGGCCATATTTCAAAACAGAATCTTACATGCAATATATTTGCTAAAACCCAAGTTCTCGTTGGTCAAGTCTCAAAATAGAGTTTCCTCATACAGAAAAGCTGTTAAAACTTAAACAAGTATTCTCTAGCTAAGTTTCAGGAAGATACAAAGAAGTGGTTAAAACAAACGTTTTTTTGGCCATGTTTTAGGACAACATCCACATACAAAGAAGTTAAAACTTAAATAAGTCCCCCATGGCCAAGTCTCAGGACAGAGTTTCCTCATACAAACAAAAGTTGTTAACACTCAAACAAGCTTCCTTAGCCAAGTTTCAGACAAAATTTCCGCATACAACAAAATTGTTAAAAGTCAAGGAAATCTTTTTGGCCATATTTCAAAACAGAATCTTACATGCAATATATTTGCTAAAACCCAAGTTCTCGTTGGTCAAGTCTCAGGATAGAGTTCCCTCACACAGAAAAGTTGTTAAAACTTAACAAGTGTTCTCTAGCTAAGTTTCAGGAAGATACAAAGAAGTGGTTAAAACAAACGTTTTTTTTGGCCATGTTTTAGGACAACATTTCCACATACAAAGAAGTTAAAACTTAAATAAGTCCCCCATTGGCCAAGTCTCAGGACAGAGTTTCCTCATACAAACAAAAGTTGTTAACACTCAAACAAGCTTCCTTTAGCCAAGTTGCAGACAAAATTTCCCCATACAACAAAATTACTAAAAGCCAAGGAAATCTCTTTGGTCATGTTTCAATACAGAACCTTACATGCAATATATTTGCTAAAACCCAAGTTCTCGTTGGTCAAGTCTCAAAATAGACTTTCCTCATACAGAAAAGCCGTTAAAACTTAAACAAGTATTCTCTAGCTAAGTTTCAGGAAGATACAAAGAAGTGGTTAAAACAAACGTTTTTTCTGGCCATGTTTTAGGACAACATTTCCACATACAAAGAAGTTAAAACTTATATAAGTCCCCATTGGCCAAGTCTTAGAACAGAGTGTCCTCATACAAACAAAAGTTGTTAACACTCAAACAAGCTTCCTTTAGCCAAGTTGCAGACAAAATTTCCGCTTACAACAAAATTGCTAAAAGTCAAGAAAATTTTTTTGGCCATATTTCAAAACAGAATCTTACATGCAATATATTTGCTAAAACCTAAGTTCTCGTTGGCCAAGTCTCAGGATGGAGTTCCCTCACACAGAAAAGTTGTTAAAACTTAAACAAGTATTCTCTATCTATGTTTCAGGAAGATACAAAGAAGTAGTTAAAACAAACGTTTTTTTTTTGCCATGTTTTAGGACAACATTTCCACATACAAAGAAGTTAAAACTTAAATAAGTCCCTCATTAGCCAAGTCTCAGAACAGAGTTTCCTCATACAAACAAAAGTTGTTAACACTCAAACAAGCTTCCTTTGGCCAAGTTGCAGACAAAATTTCCGCATACAACAAAATTATTAAAAGTCAAGGAAATCTCTTTGGTCATGTTTCAATAGAGAACCTTACATGCAATATATTTGCTAAAACCCAAGTTCTCGTTGGTCAAGTCTCAAAATAGACTTTCCTCATACAGAAAAGCCGTTAAAACTTAAACAAGTATTCTCTAGCTAAGTTTCAGGAAGATACAAAGAAGTGGTTAAAACAAACGCTTTTTCTGGCCATGTTTTAGGACAACATTTCCACATACAAAGAAGTTAAAACTTAAATAAATCCCCCATTGGCCAAGTCTCAGAACAGTTTCCTCATATAAACAAAAGTTGTTAACAGTCAAACAAGCTTCCTTTAGCCAAGCTTCAGACAAAATTTCCGCATACAACAAAATTATTAAAAGTCAAGGAAATCTCTTTGGTCATGTTTCAATACAGAACTTTACATGCAATATATTTGCTAAAACCCAAGTTCTCGTTGGTCAAGTCTCAAAATAGAGTTTCCTCATACAGAAAAGCTGTTAAAACTTAAACAAGTATTCTCTATCTAAGTTTCAGGAAGATACAAAAAAGTGGTTAAAACAAACGTTTTTTCTGGCCATGTTTTAGGACAACATTTCCACATACAAAGAAGTTAAAACTTAAATAAGTCCCCCATTGGCCAAGTCTCAGAACAGAGTATCCTCATACAAACAAAAGTTGTTAACACTCAAACAAGCTTCCTTTAGCCAAGTTTCAGACAAAATTTCCGCATACAACAAAATTGTTAAAAGTCAAGGAAATCTTTTTGGCCGTATTTCAAAACAGTATCTTACATGCAATATATTTGCTAAAGCCCAAGTTCTCGTTGGTCAAGTCTCAAAATAGAGTTTCCTCATACAGAAAAGTTGTTAAAACTTAAACAAGTGTTCTCTAGCTAAGTTTAAGGAAGATACAAAGGAGTGGTTAAAACAAACGTTTTTTCTGGCCATGCTTTAGGAAAACAATTCCACGTACAAAGAAGTTAAAACTTATATAAGTCCCCCATTGGCCAGGTCTCAGAATAGAGTTTCCTCATACAAATAAAAGTTGTTAACAGTCAAACAAGCTCCCTTTAGCCAAGTGTCAGACAAAATTTCCGCATACAACAAAATTGTTAAAAGTCAAGGAAATCTTTTTTGTCATATTTCAAAACAGAACCTTACATGTAATATATTTGTTAAAATTCAAAGAAGTTCTCGTTGGCCAAGTCTCAGGATAGAGTTCCCTCACACAGAAAAGTTGTTAAAACTTAAACAAGCGTTCTCTTGCTAAGTTTCAGGAAGATACAAAGAAGTGGTTAAAACAAATGTTTTTTTTCTGGCCATGTTTTAAGACAACATTTCCACATACAAAGTTGTTAAAACTCATATAAGTCCCCCATTGGCCAAGTCTCAGAACAGAGTTTCCTCATAGAAAAAAGTTGTTAACACTCAAACAAGCTTTTTTTAGCTAAGTTTCAGGACCAAATTTCCGCTTACAACAAAATTGTTAAAAGTCAAGGAAATCTTTTTGTTCATATTTCAAAACAGAATCTTACATGCAATATATTTGCTAAAACTCAAATTATCGTTGGTCAAGCCTCAGGATAGAGTGGCCTCATACAGAAAAGTTGTTAAAACTTAAACAAGTATTCTCTAGCTAAGTTTCAGGAAGATACAAAGAAGTGGTTCAAACAAACGTTTTTTCTCGCCATGTTTTAGGCCAACATTTCCACATACAATGAAGTTGTTAAAACAAATAAGTCCCCATTGGCCAAGTCTCAGAACAGAGTTTCCTCATACAAAAAAATTATTAACACTCAAACAAGCTTTTTGAGCTAAGTTTCAGGACCAAATTTCCGCTTACAACAAAATTGTTAAAAGTCAATGAAATCTTTTTGGTCATATTTCAGAACAGAATTTTATATTTCAATATATTTGCCAAAACTCAAGTTGTCGTTGGTCAAGCCTCAGGATAGAGTTTCCTCATACAGAAAAGTTGTTAAAACTTAAACAAGTATTCTCTAGCTAAGTTTCAGGAAGATACAAAGAAGTGGTTCAAACAAACGTTTTTTCTCGCCATGGTTTAGGCCAACATTTCCACATACAAAGAAGTTGCTAAAATAAATAAGTCCCTTATTGGCCAAGTCTCAGAACAGAGTTTCCTCATACAAAAAAGTTGTTAACACTCAAACAAGCGTTTTTTAGCTAAATTTCAGGACCAAATTTCCGCTTACAACAAAATTGTTAAAAGTCAAGGAAATCTTTTTGGTCATATTTCAGAACAGAATTTTATATTTCAACATATTTGCCAAAACTCAAGTTGTCGTTGGTCAAGCCTCAGGATAGAGTGGCCTCATACAGAAAAGTTGTTAAAACTTAAACAAGTATTCTGTAGCTAAGTTTCAGGAAGATACAAAGAAGTGGTTCAAACAAACGTTTTTTCTCGCCATGTTTTAGGCCAACATTTCCACATACAAAGGAGTTGCTAAAACAAATAAGTCCCTCATGGCCAAGTCTCAGAACAGAGTTTCCTCATACAAAAAAGTTGTTAACACTCAGACAAGCTTCCTTTAGGCAAGTTTCAGACAAAATTTCCGCATACAACAAAATTGTTAGAAGTCAAGGAAATCTTTTTGGCCATATTTCAAGACAGAATCTTACAAGCAATATATTTGCTAAACCTCAAAGAAGTCTCAGGACAGAGTTCCCTCCCGCAGAAGAGTTGTTAAAACTTAAACAAGTGTTCTTTAGCTAAGTTTCAGGAAGATATAAAGAAGTGGTTGAAACAACCGTTTTTTTTCTGGCCATGTTTTAGGACAACATTTCCACATACAAAGAAGTTGGTAAAACTCAAATAAGTCTCCCATTGGCCAAGTCTCAGAACAGAGTTTTGTCATACAAAAAAGTTGTTAACACTCAAACAAGCTTCCTTTATCTAAGTTTCAGAACAAAACTTCCGCCTACAACAAAATTGTTGAAAGTCAAGGAAATCTTTTTCGTCATATTTCAAAATAGAATCTTACATGCAATATATTTGCTAAAGCTCAAAGGAGTTCCCGTTGACCAAGTTTCAGGACGGAGTTCCCTCACGCAGAAAAGTTGTTAAAACTTAAACAAGTGTTCTTTAGCTAAGTTTCAGGAAGATATAAAGAAGTGGTTGAAACAAGCGTTTTCTTCTAGCCATGTTTTAGGACAACATTTCCACATACAAAGAAGTTGGTAAAACTCAAATAAGTCTCCCATTGGCCAAGTCTCAGAACAGAGTTTTGTCATACAAAAAAGTTGTTAACACTCAAACAAGCTTCCTTTATCTAAGTTTCAGAACAAAACTTCCGCCTACAACAAAATTGTTGAAAGTCAAGGAAATCTTTTTCGTCATATTTCAAAATAGAATCTTACATGCAGTATATTTGCTACAACTCAAAGAAGTTCTCGTTGACCAAGTCTCAGGACAGAGTTCCCTGACACAGAAAAGTTGTTAAAACTTAAACGAGTGTTCTCTAGCTAAGTTTCAGGAAGATATAAAGAAGTGGTTGAAACAAACGTTTTTTCCTTGCCATGTTTTAGGGCAACATCTCCACATACAAAGAGGTTGGTAAAACTCAAATAAGTCCCCCATTGGCCAAGTCTCAGAACAGAGTTTTCTCATACAAAAAAGTTGTTAACACTCAAACAAGCTTCCTTTATCTAAGTTTCAGAACAAAACTTCCGCCTACAGCAAAATTGTTGAAAGTCAAGGAAATCTTTTTCGTCATATTTCAAAATAGAATCTTACATGCAATATATTTGCTAAAGCTCAAAGAAGTCTCAGAACAGAGTTCCCTCGCACAGAAAAGTTGTTAAAACTTAAATAAGTGTTCTTTAGCTAAGTTTCAGGAAGATATAAAGAAGTGGTTGAAACAACCATTTTTTTTCTGGCCATGTTTTAGGACAACATTACCACATACAAAGAAGTTGGTAAAACTCAAATAAGTCCCCCATTGGCCAAGTCTCAGAACAGAGTTTCCTCATACAAAAAGTTGTTAACACTCAAACAAGCTTCCTTTATCTAAGTTTCAGAACAAAACTTCCGCATACAACAAAATTATTAAAAGTCAAGGAAATCTCTTTGGTCATGTTTCAATACAGAACCTTACATGCAATATATTTGCTAAAACCCAAGTTCTCGTTGGTCAAGTCTCAAAATAGACTTTCCTCATACAGAAAAGTTGTTAAAACTTAAACAAGTGTTCTCTAGCTAAGTTTCAGGAAGATACCAAGAAGTGGTTAAAACAAACGTTTTTTTTCTGGCCATGTTTTGAGACAACATTTCCACATACAAAAGAGTTGCTAAAATAAATAAGTCCCTTATTGGCCAAGTCTCAGAATAGAGTTTCCTCATACAAAAAAGTTGTTAACACTCAAACAAGCGTTTTTTAGCTAAGTTTCAGGACCAAATTTCCGCTTACAACAAAATTGTTAAAAGTCAAAGAAATCTCTTTGGTCATATTTCAAAACAGAATCTTACATGCAATATATTTGTTAAAACCCAAACAAGTGCTCGTTGGCCAAGTCTCAGGATAGAGTTCCCTCACACAGAAAAGTTGTTAAAACTTAAACAAGTGTTCTCTAGCTAAGTTTCAGGAAGATGCAAAGAAATGGTTAAAACAAACGTTTAATTTCCGCATACAACAAAATTGTTAAAAGTCAAGGAAATCTTTTTGGTCATATTTCAAAACAGAACCTTACATGTAATATATTTGTTAAAACTCAAAGAAGTTCTCGTTGGCCAAGTCTCAGGATAGAGTTCCCTCACACAGAAAAGTTGTTAAAACTTAAACAAGTGTTCTCTAGCTAAGTTTCAGGAAGATACAAAGAAGTGGTTAAAACAAACGTTTTTTTTGGCCATGTTTTAGGACAACATTTCCACATACAAAGGTTAAAACTATATAAGTCCCCCATTGGCCAAGTCTCAGAACAGAGTTTCCTCATAAAACAAAAGTTGTTAACACTCAAACAAGCTTTTTAGCAAGTTTCAGACAAAATTTCCGCTACAACAAAATTGTTAAAAGTCAAGGAAATCTTTTTGGCATATTTCAAAACAGATCTTACATGCAATATATTTGCTAAAACCAAGTTCTCGTTGGTCAAGTCTCAGGATAGAGTCCTCAACAGAAAAGTTGTTAAAACTTAAACAAGTTTCTCTAGCTAAGTTTCAGGAAGATACAAAGAAGTGGTTAAAACAAACGTTTTTTTGCCATGTTTTAGGACAACATTTCCACATACAAAGAAGTTAAAACTTAAATAAGTCCCCCATTGGCCAAGTCTCAGAACAGAGTTTCCTCATACAAACAAAAGTTGTTAACACTCAAACAAGCTTCCTTTAGCAAGTTTCAGACAAATTTCCGCTACAACAAAATTGTTAAAAGTCAAGGAAATCTTTTTGGCATATTTCAAAACAGAATCTTACATGCAATATATTTGCTAAAACCAAGTTCTCGTTGGTCAAGTCTCAGGATAGAGTCCTCAACAGAAAAGTTGTTAAAACTTAAACAAGTTTCTCTAGCTAAGTTTCAGGAAGATACAAAGAAGTGGTTAAACAAACGTTTTTTTGCCATGTTTTAGGACAACATTTCCACATACAAAGAAGTTAAAACTTAAATAAGTCCCCCATTGGCCAAGTCTCAGAACAGAAGATACAAAGTAGTGGTTAAAACAAACGTTTTTTTTTGGCCATGTTTTAGGACAACATTTCCACATACAAAGAAGTTAGAACTTAAATAAGTCCCCCATTGGCCAAGTCTCAGGACAGAGTTTCCTCATACAAACAAAAGTTGTTAACACTCAAACAAGCTTCCTTTAGCCAAGTTTCAGACAAAATTTCCGCTTACAACAAAATTGTTAAACATCAAGGAAATCTTTTTGGCCATATTTCAATACAGAACCTTAAATGCAATATATTTGCTAAAACCCAAGTTCTCGTTGGTCAAGTCTCAGGATAGAGTTCCCTCACACAGAAAAGTTGTTAAAACTTAAACCAGTGTTCTCTAGCTAAGTTTCATGAAGATACAAAGAAGTGGTTAAAACAAACGTTTTTTTTTGGCCCTGTTTTAGGACAACATTTCCACATACAAAGAAGTTAGAACTTAAATAAGTCCCCCATTGGCCAAGTCTCAGGACAGAGTTTCCTCATACAAACAAAAGTTGTTAACACTCAAACAAGCTTCCTTTAGCCAAATTTCAGACAAAATTTCCGCTTACAACAAAATTGTTAAACATCAAGGAAATCTTTTTGGTCATGTTTCAATACAGAACCTTACATGCAACATATTTGCTAAAACCTAAGTTCTCGTTGGTCAAGTCTCAAAATAGTTTCCTGATACATAAAAGCTGTTAAAACTTAAACAAGTATTCTCTAGCTAAGTTTCAGGAAGATACAAAGAAGTGGTTAAAACAAACGTTTTTTTTTGGCCATGATTTAGGACAATATTTCTACATACAAAGAAGTTAAAACTTATATACGTCCCCCATTGGCCAAGTCTTAGAACAGTGTCCTCATACAAACAAAAGTTGTTAACACTCAAACAAGCTTCCTTTAGCCAAGTTTCAGACAAAATTTCCGCATACAACAAAATTGTTAAAAGTCAAGGAAATCTTTTTGGTCATATTTCAAAACAGAACCTTACATGCAATATATTTGCTAAAACCCAAGTTCTCGTTGGTCAAGTCTCAGGATAGAGTTCCCTCACACAGGAAAGTTGTTAAAACTCAAACCAGTGTTCTCTAGCTAAGTTTCATGAAGATACAAAGAAGTGGTTAAAACAAACGTTTTTTTTGGCCATGTTTTAGGACAACATTTCCACATACAAAGAAGTTAAAATTTAAATAAGTCCCCCACTGGCCAAGTCTCAGGACAGAGTTTCCTCATACAAACAAAAGTTGTTAACACTCAAACAAGCTTCCTTTAGCCAAGTTTCAGACAAAATTTCCGCATACAACAAAATTGTTAAAAGTCAAGGAAATCTTTTTGGCCATATTTCAAAACCGAATCTTACATGCAATATGTTTGCTAAAACCCAAGTTTTCGTTGGTCAAGTCTCAAAATAGAGTTTCCTCATACAGAAAAGCTGTTAAAACTTAAACAAGTATTCTCTAGCTAAGTTTCAAGAAGATAGAAGTGGTTAAAACAAACATTTTTTCTGGCCATGTTTTAGGGCAACATTTCCACCTACAAAGAAGTTGTTAAAACTCAAATAAGTCCCCCATTGGCCACGTCTCAGAACAGAATTTCCTCATACAAAAAAAAAGTTGTTAACACTCAAACAAGCTTCCTTTAGCCAAGTTTCAGACAAAATTGCCGCTTACAGCAAAATCTTTAGAAGTCAAGAAAATCTTTTTGGCCATATTACAAACAGAATCTTACATGTAATATATTTGCTAAAACCGAAGTTCTCGTTGGTCAAATCTCAAAATAGAGTTTTCTCATACAGAAAAGCTGTTAAAACTTAAACAAGTATTCTCTAGCTAAGTTTCAGGAAGATACAAAGAAGCGGTTAAAACAAACATTTTTTCTGGCCATGTTTTAGGACAACATTTCCACATACAAAGAAGTTAAAACTTATATAAGTCCCCCATCGGCCAAGTCTCAGGACAGAGTTTCCTCATACAAACAAAAGTTGTTAACACTCAAATAAGCTTCTTTTAGCTAAGTTTCAGACAAAATTTCCGCATACAACAAAATTGTTAAAAGTCAAGGAAATCTTTTTGGTCATATTTCAAAACAGAACCTTACATGTAATATATTTGCTAAAACTCATGTTCTTGCTGGTCAAGTCTCAGTATAGAGTTTCCTCACACAGAAAAGTTGTTAAAACTTAAACAAGTGTTCTCTAGCTAAGTTTCAGGAAAATACAAAGAAGTGGTTAAAACAAACGTTTTTTCTGACCATGTTTTAGGACAACATTTCCACATACAAAGAAGTTAAAACTTAAATAAGTCCCCCATTGGCCAAGTCTCATGACAGAGTTTCCTCATACAAACAAAAGTTGTTAAGACTCAAACAAGCTTCCTTTAGCCAAGTTTCAGACAAAATTGCCGCTTACAATAAAAT
>NW_019211462.1:0-22576 GCF_002443255.2 Varroa destructor | reverse complement strand
AACAAAGTTTCCGCTTACAACAAAATTGTTAAAAGTCAAGGAGATCTTTTTGGCCATATTTCAAAACAGAATCTTACATGCAATATATTTGCTAAAACCCAAGTTCTCGTTGGTCAAGTCTCAAAATAGAGTTTCCTCATACAGAAAAGCTGTTAAAACTTAAACAAGTATTCTCTAGCTAAGTTTCAGGAAGATAGAAGTGGTTAAAACACACATTTTTACTATCCATGTTTTAGGACAACATTTCCACATACTAAGAAGTTAAAACTTATATAAGTCCCCCATTGGCCAAGTCTCAGGACAGAGTTTCCTCATACAAACAAAAGTTGTTAACACTCAAACAAGCTTCCTTTAGCCAAGTTGCAGACAAAATTTCTGCTTACAACAAAATTGTTAAAAGTCAGGGAGATCTTTTTGGCCATATTTCAAAACAGAATCTTACATGCAATATATTTGCTAAAACCCAAGTTCTCGTTGGTCAAGCCTCAAAATAGAGTTCCCTCATACAGAAAAGCTGTTAAAACTTAAACAAGTATTCTCTAGCTAAGTTTCAGGAAGATAGAAGTGGTTAAAACACACATTTTTACTATCCATGTTTTAGGACAACATTTCCACATACTAAGAAGTTAAAACTTATATAAGTCCCCCATTGGCCAAGTCTCAGAACAGAGTTTCCTCATACAAGCAAAAGTTGTTAACACTCAAGCAAGCTTCCTTTAGCCAAGTTTCAGACAAAATTTCCGCATACAACAAAATTGTTAAAAGTCAAGGAAATCTCTTTGGTCATATTTCAAAACAGAACCTTACATGTAGTATATTTGTTAAAACTCTAAGAAGTTCTCGTTGGCTAAGTCTCAGGATAGAGTTCCCTCACACAGAAAAGTTGTTAAAACTTGAACAAGTGTTCTCTAGCTAAGTTTCAGGAAGATACAAGGAAGTGGTAAAAACAAACGTTTTTTTTTGGCCATGTTTTAGGACAACATTTCCACATACAAAGAAGTTAAAACTTAAATAAGTCCCCCATTGGCCAAGTCTCAGGACAGAGTTTCCTCATACAAATAAAAGTTGTTAACACTCAAACAAGCTTCCTTTAGCCAAATTTCAGACAAAATTTCCGCTTACAACAAAATTGTTAAAAGTCAAGGAAATCTTTTTGGTCATATTACAAACAGAATCTTACATCTAATATATTTGCTAAAACTCAAGTTCTCGTTGGTCAAGTCTCAGTATAGAGTTTCCTCATACAGAAAAGTTGTTAAAACTTAAACAAGTGTTCTCTAGCTAAGTTTCAGGAATATATAAAGAAGTGGTTAAAACAAACGTTTTCTTTTGGCCATCTTTTAGGACAACATTTCCACATACAAAGAAGTTAAAATTTAAATAAATCCCCCATTGGCCAAGTCTCAGGACAGAGTTTCCTCATAGAAACAAAAGTTGTTAACACTCAAACAAGCTTCCTTTAGCCAAGTTTCAGACAAAATTTCCGCATACAACAAAATTGTTAAAAGTCAGGGAAATCTTTTTGGTCATATTTCAAAACAGAATCTTACATGCAATATATTTGTTAAAACTCAAAGAAGTTCTCGTTGGCCAAGTCTCAGGATAGAGTTCCCTCACACAGAAAAGTTGTTAAAACTTAAACAAGTGTTCTCTAGCTAAGTTTCAGGAAGATACAAAGAAGTGGTTAAAACAAACGTTTTTTTTGGTCATGCTTTAGGACAACATTTCCACATATAAAGGAGTTAAAACTTAAATAAGTCCCCCATTAGCCAAGTCTCAGGACAGAGTTACCTTATACAAACAAAAGTTGTTAACACTCAAACAAGCTTCCTTTAGCCAAGTTTCAGACAAAATTTCCGCTTACAACAAAATTTTTAAAAGTCAAGGAAATCTTTTTTGGCTATATTTCAAAACAGAATCTTAACGGAATATATTTGGTAAAACCCAAGTTCTCGTTGGTCAAGTCTCAAAATAGTTTCCTCATACAGGAAAGCTGTTAAAACTTAAACAAGTATTCTCTATCTAAGGGTCAGGAAGATACAAAGAAGTGGTTAAAACAACCGTTTTTTTTGGCCATGTTTTAGGATAACATTTCCACATACAAAGAAGTTAAAACTTAAATAAGTCCCCCATTGGCCAAGTCTCAGGACAGAGTTTCCTTATATAAAAAAGTTGTTAACACTCAAACAAGCTTCCTTTAGCCAAGTTTCAGACAAAATTTCCGCTTACAACAAAATTGTTAAAAGTCAAGGAAATCTTTTTTGGCCATATTTCAAAACAGAACCTTAACGGAATATATTTCATGCAATATCAAGTTCTCGTTGGTCAAGTCTCAAAATAAAGTTTCCTCACATAGAAAAGCTGTTAAAACTTAAAAAAGTATTCTCTAGCTAAGTTTCATGAAAATACAAAGAAGTGGTTAAAACAAACGTTTTTTTTGGCCATGTTTTAGGACAACATTTCCACATACAAAGAAGTTAAAACTTAAATAAGTCCCCCATTGGCCAAGTCTCAGGACAGAGTTTCCTCATACAAATAAAAGTTGTTAACACTCAAACAAGCTTCCTTTAGCCAAATTTCAGACAAAATTTCCGCATACAACAAAATTATTAAAAGTCAAGGAAACCTCTCTGGTCATGTTTCAATACAGAACCTTACATGCAATATATTTGGTAAAACTCAAGTTCTCGTTGGTCAAGTCTCAGGATAGAGTTCCCTCACACAGAAAAGTTGTTAAAACTTAAACAAGTATTCTCTAGCTAAGTTTCAGGAAGATACGAAGAACGGGTTAAAACAAACGTTTTTTCTGACCATGTTTTAGGACAACATTTCAACATACAAAGAAGTTAAAACTTATATAAGTCCCCCATTGGCCAAGTCTCAGGACAGAGTTTCCTCATACAAACAAAAGTTGTTAACACTCAAACAAGCTTCCTTTAGCCAAGTTGCAGACAAAATTTCCGCTTACAACAAAATTGTTAAAAGTCAGGGAAATTTCTTTGGTCATATTTCAAAACAGAACCTTACATGTAGTATACTTGTTAAAACTCTAAGAAGTTCTCGTCGGCCAAGTCTCAGGATAGAATTCCCTCACACAGAAAAGTTGTTAAAATTTGAACAAGTGTTCTCTAGCTAAGTTTCAGGAAGATACAAGGAAGTGGTAAAAACAAACGTTTTTTTTTGGCCATGTTTTAGGACAACATTTCCACATACAAAGAAGTTAAAACTTAAATAAGTCCCCCATTGGCCAAGTCTCAGGACAGAGTTTCCTCATACAAACAAAAGTTGTTAACACTCAAACAAGCTTCCTTTAGCCAAGTTTCAGACAAAATTTCCGCATACAACAAAATTGTTAAAAGTCAAGGAAATCTTTTTGGCCATATTTTAAAACAGAATCTTACATGCAATATATTTACTAAAACCCAAGTTCTCGTTGGTCAAGTTTCAAAATAGAGTTTCCTCATACAGAAAAGCTGTTAAAACTTAAACAAGTATTCTCTAGCTAAGTTTCAGGAAGATACAAAGAACGGGTTAAAACAAACATTTTTTTTTGGCCATGTTTTAGGACAACATTTCCACATACAAAGCAGTTAAAACTTATATAAGTCCCCCATTGGCCAAGTCTTAGAACAGTGTCCTCATACAAACAAAAGTTGTTAACACTCAAACAAGCTTCTTCTAGCCAAGTTTCAGACAAAATTTCCGCATACAACAAAATTGTTAAAAGTCAAAGAAATCTTTTTAGTCATATTTCAAAACAGAACCTTAACGGAATATATTTGCTAAAACCCAAGTTCTCGTTGGTCAAGTCTCAATAGAGTTTCCTCAACAGAAAAGTGTTAAAACTTAAACAAGTTTCTCTACTAAGTTTCAGGAAGATACAAAGAAGTGGTTAAAACAAACGTTTTTTCTGGCCATGTTTTAGGACAACATTTCTACATACAAAGAAGTTGTTAAAACTTAATAAGTCCCCCATTGGCCAAGTCTCAGAACAGAGTTTCCTCATACAAAAAAAGTTGTTAACACTCAAACAAGCTTCCTTTAGCTAAGTTTCAGGACAAAATTTCCGCATACAACAAAATTGTTAAAAGTCAAGGAAATCTTTTTGGCATATTTCAAAACAGAACCTTACATGAATATATTTGTTAAAACTCAAAGAAGTTCTCGTTGGCCAAGTCTCAGGAAGATACAAAGAAGTGGTTAAAACAAACGTTTTTTTTTGGCATTTTAGGACAACATTCCACATACAAAGAAGTTAAAACTTAAATAAGTCCCCCATTGGCCAAGTCTCAGGACAGAGTTTCCTCATACAAACAAAAGTTGTTAACATCAACAAGCTTCCTTTAGCCAAGTTTCAGACAAAATTTCCGCTACAACAAAATGTTAAAAGTCAAGGAAATCTTTTTGGCCATATTTACAAACAGAACTTACATGAATATATTTGTAAAACTCAAGAAGTTCTCGTTGGCAAGTCTCAGATAGAGTTTCCTCAACAGAAAAGTTGTTAAAACTTAAACAAGTGTTCTCTAGCTAAGTTTCAGGAAGATACAAAGAAGTGGTTAAAACAAACGTTTTTTTTGGCCATGTTTTAGGACAACATTTCCACATACAAAGAAGTTAAAACTTAAATAAGTCCCCCATTGGCCAAGTCTCAGAACAGAGTTTCCTCATACAAAAAAAGTTGTTAACATCAACAAGCTTCCTTTAGCCAAGTTTCAGACAAAATTCCGCTACAACAAAATGTTAAAAGTCAAGAAATCTTTTTGGCCATATTACAAACAGAACTTACATGAATATATTTGTAAAACTCAAAGAAGTTCTCGTTGGCAAGTCTCAGATAGAGTTCCTCACACAGAAAAGTTGTTAAAACTTAAACAAGTTTCTCTAGCTAAGTTTCAGGAAGATACAAAGAATGGTTAAAACAAACTTTTTTCTGGCCATGTTTTGGACAACATTTCCACATACAAAGAAGTTAAAACTTAATAAGTCCCCCATTGGCCAAGTCTCAGACAGAGTTTCCTCATACAAACAAAAGTTGTTAACATCAACAAGCTTCCTTTAGCCAAGTTTCAGACAAAATTCCGCTTACAACAAAATGTTAAAAGTCAAGAAATCTTTTTGGCCATATTACAAACAGAACTTACATGAATATATTTGCTAAAACTCAAAGAAGTTCTCGTTGGCAAGTCTCAGATAGAGTTTCCTCAACAGAAAAGTTGTTAAAACTTAAACAAGTGTTCTCTAGCTAAGTTTCAGGAAGATACAAAGAAGTGGTTAAAACAAACGTTTTTTTTGGCCATTTTTAGGACAACATTTCCACATACAAAGAAGTTAAAACTTAAATAAGTCCCCCATTGGCCAAGTCTCAGGACAGAGTTTCCTCATACAAACAAAAGTTGTTAACACTCAAACAAGCTTCCTTTAGCCAAGTTTCAGACAAAATTTCCGCTTACAACAAAATTGTTAAAAGTCAAGGAAATCTTTTTGGCCATATTTACAAACAGAACTTACATGAATATATTTGCTAAAACTCGAAGTTCTCGTTGGCAAGTCTCAGATAGAGTTTCCTCAACAGAAAAGTTGTTAAAACTTAAACAAGTGTTCTCTAGCTAAGTTTCAGGAAGATACAAAGAAGTGGTTAAAACAAACGTTTTTTTCTGGCCATTTTTAGGACAACATTTCCACATACAAAGAAGTTAAAACTTAAATAAGTCCCCCATTGGCCAAGTCTCAGGACAGAGTTTCCTCATACAAACAAAAGTTGTTAACATCAACAAGCTTCCTTTAGCCAAGTTTCAGACAAAATTCCGCTTACAACAAAATGTTAAAAGTCAAGAAATCTTTTTGGCCATATTACAAACAGAACTTACATGAATATATTTGTAAAACTCAAAGTTCTCGTTGGTCAAGTCTCAGATAGAGTTTCCTCATACAGAAAAGTTGTTAAAACTTAAACAAGTGTTCTCTAGCTAAGTTTCAGGAAGATACAAAGAAGTGGTTAAAACAAACGTTTTTTGGCCATTTTTAGGACAACTTCACATACAAAGAAGTTAAAACTTAAATAAGTCCCCCATTGGAAGTCTCACACAGAAAAGTTGTTAAAACTTAAACAAGTGTTCTCTAGCTAAGTTTCAGGAAGATACAAAGAAGTGGTTAAAACAAACGTTTTTTTTGGCCATTTTTAGGACAACATTTCCACATACAAAGAAGTTAAAACTTAAATAAGTCCCCCATTGGCCAAGTCTCAGAACAGAGTTTCCTCATACAAACAAAAGTTGTTAACATCAACAAGCTTCCTTTAGCCAAGTTTCAGACAAAATTTCCGCTACAACAAAATGTTAAAAGTCAAGAAATCTTTTTGGCCATATTTACAAACAGAACTTACATGAATATATTTGCTAAAACTCAAGTTCTCGTTGGTCAAGTCTCAGATAGAGTTTCCTCACACAGAAAAGTTGTTAAAACTTAAACAAGTTTCTCTAGCTAAGTTTCAGGAAGATACAAAGAATGGTTAAAACAAACTTTTTTCTGGCCATGTTTTGGACAACATTTCCACATACAAAGAAGTTAAAACTTAATAAGTCCCCCATTGGCCAAGTCTCAGAACAGAGTTTCCTCATACAAACAAAAGTTGTTAACATCAACAAGCTTCCTTTAGCCAAGTTTCAGACAAAATTTCCGCTACAACAAAATGTTAAAAGTCAAGAAATCTTTTTGGCCATATTCAAACAGAACTTACATGAATATATTTGTAAAACTCAAGAAGTTCTCGTTGGCAAGTCTCAGATAGAGTTTCCTCAACAGAAAAGTTGTTAAAACTTAAACAAGTGTTCTCTAGCTAAGTTTCAGGAAGATACAAAGAAGTGGTTAAAACAAACGTTTTTTTTGGCCATGTTTTAGGACAACATTTCCACATACAAAGAAGTTAAAACTTAAATAAGTCCCCCATTGGCCAAGTCTCAGGACAGAGTTTCCTCATACAAACAAAAGTTGTTAACACTCAAACAAGCTTCCTTTAGCCAAGTTTCAGACAAAATTCCGCTACAACAAAATGTTAAAAGTCAAGGAAATCTTTTTGGCCATATTTACAAACAGAACTTACATGAATATATTTGCTAAAACCAAGTTCTCGTTGGTCAAGTCTCAGATAGAGTTTCCTCAACAGAAAAGTTGTTAAAACTTAAACAAGTGTTCTCTAGCTAAGTTTCAGGAAGATACAAAGAAGTGGTTAAAACAAACGTTTTTTTCTGGCCATGTTTTAGGACAACATTTCCACATACAAAGAAGTTAAAACTTAAATAAGTCCCCCATTGGCCAAGTCTCAGAACAGAGTTTCCTCATACAAACAAAAGTTGTTAACATCAAACAAGCTTCCTTTAGCCAAGTTTCAGACAAAATTCCGCTTACAACAAAATGTTAAAAGTCAAGGAAATCTTTTTGGCCATATTTCAAACAGAACTTACATGAATATATTTGTAAAACTCAAAGAAGTTCTCGTTGGCAAGTCTCAGATAGAGTTTCCTCAACAGAAAAGTTGTTAAAAGTACTAGTTCAAACAGAACAAGTGTTCTCTAGCTAAGTTTCAGGAAGATACAAAGAAGTGGTTAAAACAAACGTTTTTTTTGGCCATTTTTAGGACAACATTTCCACATACAAAGAAGTTAAAACTTAAATAAGTCCCCCATTGGCCAAGTCTCAGGACAGAGTTTCCTCATACAAACAAAAGTTGTTAACACTCAAACAAGCTTCCTTTAGCCAAGTTTCAGACAAAATTCCGCTTACAACAAAATGTTAAAAGTCAAGAAATCTTTTTGGCCATATTTACAAACAGAACTTACATGAATATATTTGCTAAAACTCAAGTTCTCGTTGGTCAAGTCTCAGATAGAGTTTCCTCAACAGAAAAGTTGTTAAAACTTAAACAAGTGTTCTCTAGCTAAGTTTCAGGAAGATACAAAGAAGTGGTTAAAACAAACGTTTTTTTTGGCCATTTTTAGGACAACATTTCCACATACAAAGAAGTTAAAACTTAAATAAGTCCCCCATTGGCCAAGTCTCAGGACAGAGTTTCCTCATACAAACAAAAGTTGTTAACACTCAAACAAGCTTCCTTTAGCCAAGTTTCAGACAAAATTTCCGCTTACAACAAAATGTTAAAAGTCAAGAAATCTTTTTGGCCATATTTCAAACAGAACTTACATGAATATATTTGTAAAACTCAAAGAAGTTCTCGTTGGCAAGTCTCAGATAGAGTTTCCTCAACAGAAAAGTTGTTAAAACTTAAACAAGTGTTCTCTAGCTAAGTTTCAGGAAGATACAAAGAAGTGGTTAAAACAAAGTTTTTTTTGGCCATGTTTTAGGACAACATTTCCACATACAAAGAAGTTAAAACTTAAATAAGTCCCCCATTGGCCAAGTCTCAGGACAGAGTTTCCTCATACAAACAAAAGTTGTTAACACTCAAACAAGCTTCCTTTAGCCAAGTTTCAGACAAAATTTCCGCTTACAACAAAATGTTAAAAGTCAAGGAAATCTTTTTGGCCATATTCAAACAGAACTTACATGAATATATTTGTAAAACTCAAGAAGTTCTCGTTGGCAAGTCTCAGATAGAGTTTCCTCACACAGAAAAGTTGTTAAAACTTAAACAAGTTTCTCTAGCTAAGTTTCAGGAAGATACAAAGAAGTGGTTAAAACAAACGTTTTTTTTGGCCATGTTTTAGGACAACATTTCCACATACAAAGAAGTTAAAACTTAAATAAGTCCCCCATTGGCCAAGTCTCAGGACAGAGTTTCCTCATAAAACAAAAGTTGTTAACACTCAAACAAGCTTCCTTTAGCCAAGTTTCAGACAAAATTTCCGCTTACAACAAAATTGTTAAAAGTCAAGGAAATCTTTTTGGCCATATTTCAAAACAGAACTTACACAATATATTTGTAAAACCTCAAGTTCTCGTTGGTCAAGTCTCAGGAATAGAGTTCCCTCACACAGAAAAGTTGTTAAAACTTAAACAGTGTTCTCTAGCTAAGTTTCAGGAAGATACAAAGAAGTGGTTAAAACAAACTTTTTCTGGCCATGTTTTGGACAACATTTCCACATACAAAGAAGTTAAAACTTAATAAGTCCCCCATTGGCCAAGTCTCAGAACAGAGTTCCTCATACAAACAAAAGTTGTTAACACTCAAACAAGCTTCCTTTAGCCAAGTTTCAGACAAAATTTCCGCATACAACAAAATTGTTAAAAGTCAAGGAAATCTTTTTGGCATATTTCAAAACAGAACTTACATGAATATATTTGCTAAAACTCAAGAAGTTCTCGTTGGCCAAGTCTCAGGATAGAGTTCCCTCACACAGAAAAGTTGTTAAAACTTAAACAAGTGTTCTCTAGCTAAGTTTCAGGAAGATACAAAGAATGGTTAAAACAAACTTTTTTCTGGCCATGTTTGGACAACATTTCCACATACAAAGAAGTTAAAACTTAATAAGTCCCCATTGGCCAAGTCTCAGAACAGAGTTCCTCATACAAACAAAAGTTGTTAACACTCAAACAAGCTTCTTTAGCAGTTTCAGACAAAATTTCCGCATACAACAAAATTGTTAAAAGTCAAGGAAATCTTTTTGGCATATTTCAAAACAGAACCTTACATGAATATATTTGTTAAAACTCAAAGAAGTTCTCGTTAGGCCAAGCTCTCAGGAAGATACAAAGAAGTGGTTAAAACAAACGTTTTTTTTGGCATTTTTAGGACAAATTTCCACATACAAAGAAGTTAAAACTCAAATAAGTCCCCCATTGGCCAAGTCTCAGGACAGAGTTTCCTCATACAAACAAAAGTTGTTAACATCAACAAGCTTCCTTTAGCCAAGTTTCAGACAAAATTCCGCTACAACAAAATGTTAAAAGTCAAGGAAATCTTTTTGGCCATATTCAAACAGAACTTACATGAATATATTTGCTAAAACTCAAGTTCTCGTTGGCAAGTCTCAGATAGAGTTTCCTCAACAGAAAAGTTGTTAAAACTTAAACAAGTGTTCTCTAGCTAAGTTTCAGGAAGATACAAAGAAGTGGTTAAAACAAACGTTTTTTTCTGGCCATGTTTTAGGACAACATTTCCACATACAAAGAAGTTAAAACTTAAATAAGTCCCCCATTGGCCAAGTCTCAGAACAGAGTTTCCTCATACAAACAAAAGTTGTTAACATCAAACAAGCTTCCTTTAGCCAAGTTTCAGACAAAATTTCCGCTACAACAAAATGTTAAAAGTCAAGGAAATCTTTTTGGCCATATTTCAAACAGAACTTACATGAATATATTTGCTAAAACTCAAAGAAGTTCTCGTTGGCAAGTCTCAGATAGAGTTTCCTCACACAGAAAAGTTGTTAAAACTTAAACAAGTTTCTCTAGCTAAGTTTCAGGAAGATACAAAGAATGGTTAAAACAAACTTTTTTCTGGCCATGTTTTGGACAACATTTCCACATACAAAGAAGTTAAAACTTAATAAGTCCCCCATTGGCCAAGTCTCAGAACAGAGTTTCCTCATACAAACAAAAGTTGTTAACATCAACAAGCTTCCTTTAGCCAAGTTTCAGACAAAATTTCCGCTACAACAAAATTGTTAAAAGTCAAGGAAATCTTTTTGGCCATATTTCAAACAGAACTTACATGAATATATTTGTAAAACTCAAAGAAGTTCTCGTTGGCAAGTCTCAGATAGAGTTTCCTCACACAGAAAAGTTGTTAAAACTTAAACAAGTGTTCTCTAGCTAAGTTTCAGGAAGATACAAAGAAGTGGTTAAAACAAACGTTTTTTTTGGCCATGTTTTAGGACAACATTTCCACATACAAAGAAGTTAAAACTTAAATAAGTCCCCCATTGGCCAAGTCTCAGGACAGAGTTTCCTCATACAAAAAAAGTTGTTAACACTCAAACAAGCTTCCTTTAGCCAAGTTTCAGACAAAATTCCGCTACAACAAAATGTTAAAAGTCAAGGAAATCTTTTTGGCCATATTTCAAACAGAACTTACATGAATATATTTGTAAAACTCAGAAGTTCTCGTTGGCAAGTCTCAGATAGAGTTTCCTCAACAGAAAAGTTGTTAAAACTTAAACAAGTGTTCTCTAGCTAAGTTTCAGGAAGATACAAAGAAGTGGTTAAAACAAACGTTTTTTTTGGCCATTTTTAGGACAACATTTCCACATACAAAGAAGTTAAAACTTAAATAAGTCCCCCATTGGCCAAGTCTCAGGACAGAGTTTCCTCATACAAAAAAAGTTGTTAACACTCAAACAAGCTTCCTTTAGCCAAGTTTCAGACAAAATTTCCGCTTACAACAAAATGTTAAAAGTCAAGGAAATCTTTTTGGCCATATTTACAAACAGAACTTACATGAATATATTTGTAAAACTCAAAGAAGTTCTCGTTGGCAAGTCTCAGATAGAGTTTCCTCACACAGAAAAGTTGTTAAAACTTAAACAAGTGTTCTCTAGCTAAGTTTCAGGAAGATACAAAGAAGTGGTTAAAACAAACTTTTTTTCTGGCCATGTTTTAGGACAACATTTCCACATACAAAGAAGTTAAAACTTAATAAGTCCCCCATTGGCCAAGTCTCAGAACAGAGTTTCCTCATACAAAAAAAGTTGTTAACACTCAAACAAGCTTCCTTTACCAAGTTTCAGACAAAATTTCCGCTTACAACAAAATTGTTAAAAGTCAAGGAAATCTTTTTGGCCATATTTCAAAAAGAACTTAAGCAATATATTTGTAAAACTCAAGTTCTCGTTGGCAAGTCTCAGGAAAGAGTTCCCTCACACAGAAAAGTTGTTAAAACTTAAACAAGTGTTCTCTAGCTAAGTTTCAGGAAGATACAAAGAAGTGGTTAAAACAAACGTTTTTTTCTGGCCATGTTTTAGGACAACATTCCACATACAAAGAAGTTGTTAAAACTCAAATAAGTCCCCCATTGGCCAAGTCTCAGAACAGAGTTTCCTCATACAAAAAAAGTTTTAACACTCAAACAAGCTTCCTTTAGCTAAGTTTCAGGACAAAATTTCCACTTACAACAAATTGTTAAAAGTCAAGGAAATCTTTTTGGCCATATTTCAAAAGAGAACCTTACATGCAATATATTTGTTAAAGCTCAAAGAAGTTCTCGTTGGCCAAGTCTCAGGATAGAGTTCCCTCACACAGAAAAGTTGTTAAAACTTAAACAAGTGCTCTAGGTAAGTTTCAGGACAGAAGTTCCGCATACAAAGAAGTGGTTAAAACAAACGTTTTTTTCTGGCCATGTTTTAGGACAACATTTCCACATACAAAGAGTTGTTAAAACTCAAATAAGTCCCCCATTGGCCAAGTCTCAGAACAGAGTTTCTCATACAAAAAAAAGTTGTAACACTCAAACAAGCTTCCTCTAACTAAGTTTCAGGACAAAATTTCCCTTACAACGAAATTGTTAAAAGTCAAGGAAATCTTTTTGGCCATATTTCAAAAGAGAACCTTACATGCAATATATTTGTTAAAGCTCAAAGAAGTTCTCGTTGGCCAAGTCTCAGGATAGAGTTCCCTCACACAGAAAAGTTGTTAAAACTTAAACAAGTGTTCTCTGGCTAAGTTTCAGGACAGAAGTTCCACATACAAAGAAGTGGTTAAAACAAACGTTTTTTTCTGGCCATGTTTTAGGACAACATTCCACATACAAAGAAGTTGTTAAAACTCAAATAAGTCCCCCATTGGCCAAGTCTCAGAACAGAGTTTCCTCATACAAAAAAAGTTTAACACTCAAACAAGCTTCCTTTAGCTAAGTTTCAGGACAAATTTCCGCTACAACAAAATTGTTAAAAGTCAAGGAAATCTTTTTGGCCATATTTCAAAAAGAACCTTACATGCATATATTTGTTAAACTCAAAAGTTTCGTTGCAATCTCAGATAGAGTTCTACACAGAAATTGTTAAAACTCAAAGAAGTTCTCGTTGGCCAAGTCTCAGGATAGTTCCCTCACACAGAAAAGTTGTTAAAACTTAAACAAGTGCTCTAGTAAGTTTCAGGACAGAATTGCATACAAAGAAGTGGTTAAAAAAACGTTTTTTTCTGGCCATGTTTTAGGACAACATTTCCACATACAAAAGTTGTTAAAACTCAAATAAGTCCCCCATTGGCCAAGTCTCAGAACAGATTTCCTCATAAAAAAAGTTTTAACACTCAACAAGCTTCCTTTTAGCTAAGTTTCAGGACAAAATTTCCCTTACAACGAAATTGTTAAAAGTCAAGGAAATCTTTTTGGCCATATTTCAAAAGAGAACCTTACATGCAATATATTTGTTAAAGCTCAAAGAAGTTCTCGTTGGCCAAGTCTCAGGATAGAGTTCCCTCACACAGAAAAGTTGTTAAAACTTAAACAAGTGCTCTAGGTAAGTTTCAGGACAGAAGTTCCCATACAAAGAAGTGGTTAAAACAAACGTTTTTTTTCTGGCCATGTTTTAGGACAACATTTCCACATACAAAGAGTTGTTAAAACTCAAATAAGTCCCCCATTGGCCAAGTCTCAGAACAGAGTTTCTCATACAAAAAAAAGTTGCTAACACTCAAACAAGCTTCCTCTAACTAAGTTTCAGGACAAAATTTCCCTTACAACGAAATTGTTAAAAGTCAAGGAAATCTTTTTGGCCATATTTCAAAAGAGAACCTTACATGCAATATATTTGTTAAAGCTCAAAGAAGTTCTCGTTGGCCAAGTCTCAGGATAGAGTTCCCTCACACAGAAAAGTTGTTAAAACTTAAACAAGTGTTCTCTGGCTAAGTTTCAGGACAGAAGTTCCACATACAAAGAAGTGGTTAAAACAAACGTTTTTTTCTGGCCATGTTTTAGGACAACATTACCACATACAAAGAAGTTGTTAAAACTCAAATAAGTCCCCCATTGGCCAAGTCTCAGAACAGAGTTTCCTCATACAAAAAAAGTTATAACACTCAAACAAGCTTCCTTTAGTAAGTTTCAGGACAAAATTTCCCTACAACAAAATTGTTAAAAGTCAAGGAAATCTTTTTGGCCATATTTCAAAAAGAACCTTACATGCATATATTTGTTAAAACTCAAAGAAGTTTCGTTGCCAAGTCTCAGATAGTCCCTCACACAAAATTGTTAAAACTCAAAGAAGTTCTCGTTGCAAGTTCAGATAAGCTACGAAATTGTTAAACTCAAAGAATGTTGGCAGTCTCAGTAGTTCCCTCACACAGAAAAGTTGTTAAAACTTAACACAAGTGCTCTAGTAAGTTTCAGGACAGAAGTTCCGCATACAAAGAAGTGGTTAAAACAAACGTTTTTTTTCTGGCCATGTTTTAGGACAACATTTCCACATACAAAGAGTTGTTAAAACTCAAATAAGTCCCCCATTGGCCAAGTCTCAGAACAGAGTTTCTTCATACAAAAAAAAGTTGCTAACACTCAAACAAGCTTCCTCTAACTAAGTTTCAGGACAAAATTTCCCTTACAACGAAATTGTTAAAAGTCAAGGAAATCTTTTTGGCCATATTTCAAAAGAGAACCTTACATGCAATATATTTGTTAAAGCTCAAAGAAGTTCTCGTTGGCCAAGTCTCAGGATAGAGTTCCCTCACACAGAAAAGTTGTTAAAACTTAAACAAGTGTTCTCTGGCTAAGTTTCAGGACAGAAGTTCCACATACAAAGAAGTGGTTAAAACAAACGTTTTTTTCTGGCCATGTTTTAGGACAACATTACCACATACAAAGAAGTTGTTAAAACTCAAATAAGTCCCCCATTGGCCAAGTCTCAGAACAGAGTTTCCTCATACAAAAAAAAGTTGTAACACTCAAACAAGCTTCCTCTATAAGTTTCAGGACAAAATTTCCCTTACAACAAATTGTTAAAAGTCAAGGAAATCTTTTTGGCCATATTTCAAAAGAGAACCTTACATGCAATATATTTGTTAAACTCAAAGAAGTTCTCGTTGGCCAAGTCTCAGGATAGAGTTCCCTCACACAGAAAAGTTGTTAAAACTTAAACAAGTGTTCTCTGGCTAAGTTTCAGGACAGAAGTTCCACATACAAAGAAGTGGTTAAAACAAACGTTTTTTTCTGGCCATGTTTTAGGACAACATTCCACATACAAAGAAGTTGTTAAAACTCAAATAAGTCCCCCATTGGCCAAGTCTCAGAACAGAGTTTCCTCATACAAAAAAAGTTATAACACTCAAACAAGCTTCCTTTAGCTAAGTTTCAGGACAAATTTCCGCTACAACAAAATTGTTAAAAGTCAAGGAAATCTTTTTGGCCATATTTCAAAAAGAACCTTACATGCATATATTTGTTAAAACTCAAAGAAGTTCTCTTGCCAAGTCTCAGATAAGTTCCCTCACACAGAAAAGTTGTTAAAACTCAAAGAAGTTCTCGTTGGCAAGTCTCAGATAAAGTCCTACAGAAAATTGTTAAAACTCAAAGAAGTTCTCGTTGGCCAAGTCTCAGGATAGAGTTCCCTCACACAGAAAAGTTGTTAAAACTTAAACAAGTGCTCTAGTAAGTTTCAGGACAGAAGTTCCGCATACAAAGAAGTGGTTAAAACAAACGTTTTTTTTCTGGCCATGTTTTAGGACAACATTTCCACATACAAAGGAGTTGTTAAAACTCAAATAAGTCCCCCATTGGCCAAGTCTCAGAACAGAGTTTCTCATACAAAAAAAAGTTGCTAACACTCAAACAAGCTTCCTCTAACTAAGTTTCAGGACAAAATTTCCCTTACAACGAAATTGTTAAAAGTCAAGGAAATCTTTTTGGCCATATTTCAAAAGAGAACCTTACATGCAATATATTTGTTAAAGCTCAAAGAAGTTCTCGTTGGCCAAGTCTCAGGATAGAGTTCCCTCACACAGAAAAGTTGTTAAAACTTAAACAAGTGTTCTCTAGGCTAAGTTTCAGGAAGAAGTTCCCATACAAAGAAGTGGTTAAAACAAACGTTTTTTTCTGGCCATGTTTTAGGACAACATTCCACATACAAAGAAGTTGTTAAAACTCAAATAAGTCCCCCATTGGCCAAGTCTCAGAACAGAGTTTCCTCATACAAAAAAAAGTTGTAACACTCAAACAAGCTTCCTCTATAAGTTTCAGGACAAAATTTCCCTTACAACAAATTGTTAAAAGTCAAGGAAATCTTTTTGGCCATATTTCAAAAGAGAACCTTACATGCAATATATTTGTTAAACTCAAAGAAGTTCTCGTTGGCCAAGTCTCAGGATAGAGTTCCCTCACACAGAAAAGTTGTTAAAACTTAAACAAGTGTTCTCTAGCTAAGTTTCAGGACAGAAGTTCCCATACAAAGAAGTGGTTAAAACAAACGTTTTTTTCTGGCCATGTTTTAGGACAACATTTCCACATACAAAGAAGTTGTTAAAACTCAAATAAGTCCCCCATTGGCCAAGTCTCAGAACAGAGTTTCCTCATACAAAAAAAGTTTAACACTCAAACAAGCTTCCTTTAGCTAAGTTTCAGGACAAAATTTCCGCTACAACAAAATTGTTAAAAGTCAAGGAAATCTTTTTGGCCATATTTCAAAAAGAACCTTACATGCAATATATTTGTTAAAACTCAAAGAAGTTCTCGTTGGCCAAGTCTCAGGATAGAAGTTCCCTCACACAGAAAAGTTGTTAAAACTCAAAGAAGTTCTCGTTGGCCAAGTCTCAGATAAAGTTCCCTCACACAGAAAAGTTGTTAAAACTCAAAGAAGTTCTCGTTGGCCAAGTCTCAGGATAGAGTTCCCTCACACAGAAAAGTTGTTAAAACTTAAACAAGTGCTCCCTAGCTAAGTTTCAGGAAGAGTTCCATACAAAGAAGTGGTTGAAACAAACGTTTTTTTCTGCCATGTTTTAGGACAACATTTCCACATACAAAGGAGTTGTTAAAACTCAAATAAGTCCCCCATTGGCCAAGTCTCAGAACTTCCTCTAACTAAGTTTCAGGACAAAATTTCCTCTTACAACGAAATTGTTAAAAGTCAAGGAAATCTTTTTGGCCATATTTCAAAAGAGAACCTTACATGCAATATATTTGTTAAAGCTCAAAGAAGTTCTCGTTGGCCAAGTCTCAGGATAGAGTTCCCTCACATAGAAAAGTTGTTAAAATTTAAACAAGTGTTCTCTGGCTAAGTTTCAGGATAGAAGTTCCACATACAAAGAAGTGGTTAAAACAAACGCTTTTTTCCTGGCCATGTTTTAGGACAACATTACCATATACAAAGAAGTTGTTAAAACTCAAATAAGTCCCCCATTGGCCAAGTCTCAGAACAGAGTTTCTTCATACAAAAAAAAAGTTGCTAACACTCAAACAAGCTTCCTCTAACTAAGTTTCAGGACAAAATTTCCTTTTACAACGAAATTGCTAAAAGTCAAAGAAATCTTTTTGGCCATATTTCAAGAGAGAACCTTACATGCAATATATATGTTAAAACTCAAAGAAGTTCTCGTTGGCCAAGTCTCAGGATAGAGTTGCCTCACGCAGAAAAGTTGTTAAAACTTAAACAAGCTTCCTCTAGTTAAGTTTTAGGATAAAATTTCCACATACAAAGAAGTGGTTAAAACAAACGCTTTTTTTCTGGCCATGTTTTAGAACAACATTACCACATACAAAGAAGTTGTTAAAACTCAAATAAGTCCCCCATTGGCCAAGTCTCAGAACAGAGTTTTCTCATACAAACAAAGTTATTGACACTCAAACAAGCTTCCTTTAGCTAAGTTTCAGGACAGAATTTCCGCATACAACAAAATTATTAAGAGTCAAGGAAATCTTTTTGGCCGTATTACAAAACAGAACCTTACATGCATTATATTTGTTAAAACTCAAAGAAGTTCTCGTTGCGGAAGTCTCAAGATAGAGTTCCCTCACACAGAAAAGTTGTTAAAACTCAAAGAAGTTCTCGTTGGCCAAGTCTCAGGATAGAGTTCCCTCACACAGAAAAGTTATTAAAACTTAAACAAGCTTCCTCTAGCTAAGTGCCAGGACAAAATTTCCTCGTACAGCGAAATTGTTAACAGTCAAGGAAATCTTTTTGGCCATATTTCAAAAGAGAACCTTACATGCAATATATTTGTTAAAGCTCAAAGGAGTTCTCGTTGGCCAAGTCTCAGGATAGAGTTCCCTCACACAGAAAAGTTGTTAAAACTTAAACAAGTGTTCTCTGGCTAAGTTTCAGGACAAAAGTTCCACATACAAAGAAGTGGTTAAAACAAACGTTTTTTCTGGCCATGTTTTAGGACAACATTTCCACATACAAAAGCTTTTTTTCTGGCCATGTTTTAGGACAACATTACCACATACAAAGAAGTTGTTAAAACTCAATAAGTTCCCATTGGCCCAGTCTCAGAACAGAGTTTCCTCATACAAAAAAAGTTATTAACACTCAACAAGCTTCCTTTAGCTAAGTTTCAGGACAAAATTTCCACTTACAACAAATTGTAAAAGTCAAGGAAATCTTTTTGGCCATATTTCAAAAGAGAACCTTACATGCAATATATTTGTTAACTCAAAGAAGTTCTCGTTGGCCAAGTCTCAAGATAGAGTTCCCTCACACAAAGAAAAGTTGTTAAAACTCAAAGAAGTTCTCGTTGGCCAAATCTCAGGATAGAGTTCCCTCACACAGAAAAGTTGTTAAAACTTAAACAAGGTTCCTCTAGCTAAGTTTCAGGACAAAATTTCCCCTTACAACAAAATTGTTAAAAGTCAAGGAAATTTTTTGGCCATATTTCAAAGAGAACTTACATGCAATATATTTGTTAAAGCTCAAAGAAGTCTCGTTGGCCAAGTCTCAGGATAGAGTTCCCTCTACACAGAAAAGTTGTTAAAACTTAAACAAATTTCTCTAGCTAAGTTTCAGGACAAAGTTCCACATACAAAGAAGTGGTTAAACAAACGTTTTTCTGCCATGTTTTAGGACAACATTTCCACATACAAAGAAGTTGGTAAAACTCAAATAAGTCCCCCATTGGCCAAGTCTCAGAACAGAGTTTCCTCATACAAAAAAAGTTGTTAACACTCAAACAAGCTTTTTTAGCTAAGTTTTCAGGACAAAATTTCCCTTACAACAAAATTGTTAAAAGTCAAGGAAACTTTTTGGCATATTTCAAAAAGAACTTACATGCAATATATTTGTAAAACTCAAAGAAGTTCTCGTGGCAAGTCTCAGGATAGAGTTTCCTCACACAGAAAAGTTGTTAAAACTTAAACAAGTGTTCTCTGGCTAAGTTTCAGGACAGAAGTTCCACATACAAAGAAGTGTTAAAACAAACGTTTTTTTCTGGCCATGTTTTAGGACAACATTACCACATACAAAGAAGTTGTTAAAACTCAAATAAGTCCCCCATTGGCCAAGTCTCAGAACAGAGTTTTCTCATACAAAAAAAGTTATTAACACTCAAACAAGCTTCCTTTAGCTAAGTTTCAGGACAGAATTTCCCATACAACAAAATTTTAAAGTCAAGGAAATCTTTTTGGCCATATTCAAAAAGAACCTTACATGCATATATTTGTTAAAACTCAAAGAAGTTCTCGTTGCCAAGTCTCAAGATAGAGTTCCCTCACACAGAAAAGTTGTTAAAACTCAAAGAAGTTCTCGTTGGCCAAGTCTCAGGATAGAGTTCCCTCACACAGAAAAGTTGTTAAAACTTAAACAAGCTTCCTCTAGTTAAGTTTCAGGATAAAATTTCCACTTACAATGAAATTGTTAAAAGTCAAGGAAATCTTTTTGGCCATATTTCAAAAGAGAACCTTACATGCAATATATTTGTTAAAGCTCAAAGAAGTTCTGGTTGGCCAAGTCTCAGGATAGAGTTCCCTCACACGGAAAAGTTGTTAAAACTTAAACACAAGTTCTCTCTAGCTAAGTTTCAGGACAGAAGTCCCACATACAAAGAAGTGGTTAAAACAAACGTTTTTTTTCTGGCCATGTTTTAGGACAACATTTGCACATACAAAGGAATTGTTAAAACTCAAATAAGTTCCCCATTGGCCAAGTCTCAGGATAGAATTCCCTCACACAGAAAAGTTGTTAAAACTTAAACAAGTGTTCTCTGACTAAGTTTCAGGACAGAAGTTCCACATTCAAAGAAGTGGTTAAAACAAACGTTTTTTTTCTGGCCATGTTTTTGGACAACATTTCCACATACAAAGAAGTTAAAACTTATATAAGTCCCCCATTGGCCAAGTCTCAGAACAGAGTGTCCTCATACAAACAAAAGTTGTTAACACTCAAACAAACTTCCTTTAGCCAAGTTTCAGACAAAATTTCCACATACAACAAAATTATTAAAAGTCAGGGAAATCTTTTTGATCATATTTCAAAACAGAATCTTACATGCAATATATTTGTTAAAACTCAAAGAAGTTCTCGTTGACCAAGTCTCAGGATAGAGTTCCCTCACACAGAAAAGCTGCTAAAACTTAAACAAGTATTCTCTAGCTAAGTTTCAGGAAGATACAAAGAAGTGGTTAAAACAAACGTTTTTTTTTGGCCATGCTTTAGGACAACATTTCCACATATAAAGAAGTTAAAACTTATATAAGTCCCCCATTGGCCAAGTCTCAGGACAGAGTTTCTTCATACAAACAAAAGTTGTTAACATTCAAACAAGTTTCCTTTAGCTAAGTTTCAAACAAAATTTCCGCTTACAGCAAAATTGTTAAAAGTCGAGGAACTCTTTTTTGGCCATACTTCAAAACAGAACCTTAACGTAATATATTTGCTAAAACCCAAGTTCTCGTTGGTCAAGTCTCAAAATAGAGTTTCGTCATACAGAAAAGCTGTTAAAACTTAAACAAGTATTCTCTATCTAAGTTTCAGGAAGATACAAAGAAGTGGTTAAAACAACCGTTTTTTTTTGGCCATGTTTTAGGACAACATTTCCACATACAAAGAAGTTAAAACTTACATAAGTCCCCCATTGGCCAAGTCTCAGGACAGGGTTTCCTCATACAAACAAAAGTTGTTAACACTCAAACAAGTTTCCTTTAGCTAAGTTTCAGGACAGAATTTCCGCATACAACAAAATTGATAAGAGTCAAGGAAATCTTTTTGGCCATATTACAAAACAGAACCTTACACGCATTATATTTGTTAAAACTCAAAGAAGTTCTCGTTGCCGAAGTCTCAAGATAGAGTTCCCTCACACGGAAAAGTTGTTAAAACTCAAAGAAGTTCTCGTTGGCCAAATCTCAGCATAGAGCTCCCTCACACAGAAAAGTTGTTAAAACTTAAACACAAGTGCTCTCTAGCTAAGTTTCGGGACAGAAGTCCCACATACAAAGAAGTGGTTAAAACAAACGTTTTTTTTTTCTGGCCATGTTTTAGGACAACATTTCCACATGCAAAGAAGTTGTTAAAACTCAAATAGGTCTCTCATTGGCCAAGTCTCAGAACAGAGTTTCCTCATACAAAAAAAAGTTGCTAACACTCAAACAAGCTTCCTCTAGCCAAGTTTCAGGACAGAATTTCCGCATACAACAAAATTGTTAAGAGTCAAGGAAATCTTTTTGGCCATATTACAAACGAGAACCTTACATGTAATATATTTGCTAAAACTCAAAGAACTTCTCGTTGGCTAAGTTTCAGGGTAGAGTTCTCTCACACAGAAAAGTTGTTAAAACTTAAACAAGTGTTCTCTGGCTAAGTTTCAGGACAGAAGTTCCACATACAAAGAAGTGGTTAAAACAAACGCTTTTTTTTCTGGCCATGTTTTAGGACAACATTACCGCTTACAAAGGAGTTGGTAAAACTCAAATAAGTCCCCCATTGGCCAAGTCTCAGAACAGAGTTTCCTCATACAAAAAAGTTGTTAACACTCAAACAAGCTTCCTTTAGCTAAGTTTCAGGACAAAATTTCCACTTACAACAAAATTGTTAAAAGTTAAGGAAGTCTTTTTGGCCATATTTCAAAAGAGAACCTTACATGCAATATATTTGTTAAAACTCAAAGAAGTTCTCGTTGGCCAAGTCTCAGCATAGAGTTCCTTCACACAGAAAAGTTGTTAAAACTTAAACACAAGCGCTCTCTAGCTAAGTTTCGGGACAGAAGTCCCACATACAAAGAAGTGGTTAAAACAAACTTTTTTTGTCTGGCCACGTTTTAGGACAACATTACCACATACAAAGAAGTTGCTAAAACTCAAATAAGTCCCCCATTGGCCAAGTCTCAAAACAGAGTTTTCTCATACAAAAAAGTTGCTAACGCTGAAACAAGTTTCCTTTAGCCAAGTTTTAGGACAAAATTTCCGCTTATAACAAAATTGTTAAAAGTCAAGGAAATCTTTTTGGCCATATTTCAAAACAGAATCTTACATGCAATATATTTCCTAAAACTCAAAGAAATCTCAGGACAGAGTTCCCTGATACGGAAAAGTTGTTAAAACTTAAACAGGTCTTCTCTAGCTAAGTTTCAGGAAGATATAAAAAAGTGGTTGAAACAAACGTCTTTTTCTGGCCATGTTTTAGGATAACATTACCACATACAAAGGAATTGGTAAAACTCAAGTAAGTCCCCCATTGGCCAAGCCTCAGAACAGAGTTTCCTCATACAAAAA
>NW_019211461.1:0-30158 GCF_002443255.2 Varroa destructor | reverse complement strand
AAGTCTCAAAACAGAGTGCCCTCATACAAACAAAAGTTGTTAACACTCAAACAAGCTTCCTTTAGCCAAGTTTCAGACAAAATTTCCGCATACGACAAAATTGTTAAAAGTCAAGGAAATCTTTTTGGTCATATTTCAAAACAGAACCTTACATGTAGTGTATTTGTTAAAACTCAAAGAAGTTCTCGTTGGCCAAGTCTCAGGATAGAGTTCCCTTACACAGAAAAGTTGTTAAAACTTAAACAAGTGTTCTCTGGCTAAGTTTCAGGAAGATACAAAGAAGTGTTAAAACAAACGTTTTTTCTGGCCATGTTTTAGGACAACAATTCCACATACATAGAAGTTAAAACTTATATAAATCCCCCATTGGCCAAGTCTCAAAACAGAGTGCCCTCATACAAACAAAAGTTGTTAACACTCAAACAAGCTTCCTTTAGCCAAGTTTCAGACAAAATTTCCGCATACAACAAAATTGTTAAAAGTCAAGGAAATCTTTTTGGTCATATTTCAAAACAGAACCTTACATGCAATATATTTGCTAAAACCCAAGTTCTCGTTGGTCAAGTCTCAAAATAGAGTTCCCTCACACAGAAAAGTTGTTAAAACTTAAAGAAGTGTTCTCTAGCTAAGTTTCAGGCAAACGTTTTTTTTGGCCATGTTTTAGGACAACATTTCCACATACAAAGAAGTTAAAATTTAAATAAGTCCTCCACTGGCCAAGTCTCAGGACAGAGTTTCCTCATACAAACAAAAGTTGTTAACACTCAAACAAGCTTCCTTTAGCCAAGTTTCAGACAAAATTTCCGCTTACAACAAAATTTAAAAGTCAAGGAAATCTTTTTGGCCATATTTCAAAACAGAACCTTACATCAATATATTTGCTAAAACCCAAGTTCTCGTTGGTCAAGTCTCAAAATAGAGTTTCCTCATACAGAAAAGTTGTTAAAACTTAAACAAGTATTCTCTAGCTAAGTTTCAAGAAGATAGAAGTGGTTAAAACAAACATTTTTTCTGGCCATGTTTTAGGACAACATTTCCACATACAAAGAAGTTAAAATTTAAATAAGTCCCCCATTGGCCAAGTGTCAGAACAGAGTGTCCTCATACAAACAAAAGTTGTTAACACTCAAACAAGCTTCCTTTAGCCAAGTTTCAGAAAAATTTCCGCATACAACAAAATTGTTAAAAGTCAAGGAAATCTTTTTGGTCATATTTCAAAACAGAACCTTACATGTAGTATATTTGTTAAAACTCAAAGAAGTTCTCGTTGGTCAAGTCTCAAAATAGAGTTTCCTCATACAGAAAAGTTGTTAAAACTTAACCAAGTGTTCTCTATTTAAGTTTCAGGAAGTACAAAGAACGGGTTAAAACAAACGTTTTTTCTGGCCATGTTTTAGGACAACATTTCCACATACAAAGAAGTTAAAATTTAAATAAGTCCCCCATTGGCTAAGTCTCAGAACAGAGTGTCCTCAACAAAAAAAGTTGTTAACACTCAAACAAGCTTCCTTTAGCCAAGTTTCAGATAAAATTTCCGCATACAACAAAATTGTTAAAAGTCAAGGAAATCTTTTTGGTCATATTTCAAAACAGAACCTTACATGTAGTATATTTGTTAAAACTCAAAGAAGTTCTCGTTGGCCAAGTCTCAGGATAGAGTTCCCTCACACAGAAAAGTTGTTAAAACTTAAACAAATGTTCTCTAGCTAAGTTTCAGGAAGATAGAAAGAAGGTTAAACAAACGTTTTTTCTGGCCATGTTTTAGGACAACATTTCCACATACAAAGAAGTTAAAATTTAAATAAGTCCCCCACTGGCCAAGTCTCAGGACAGAGTTTCCTCATACAAACAAAAGTTGTTAACACTCAAACAAGCTTCCTTTAGCCAAGTTTCAGACAAAATTTCCGCATACAACAAAATTGTTAAAAGTCAAGGAAATCTTTTTGGTCATATTTCAAAACAGAACCTTATATGTAATATATTTGCTAAAACTCAAAGAAGTTCTCGTTGGCCAAGTCTCAGGATAGAGTTCCCTCACACAGAAAAGTTGTTAAAACTTAAACAAATGTTCTCTAGCTAAGTTTCAGGAAGATAAAAGAACGGGTTAAACCAAACGTTTTTTCTGGCCATGTTTTAGGACAACATTTCCACATACAAAGAAGTTAAAATTTAAATAAGTCCCCCACTGGCCAAGTCTCAGGACAGAGTTTCCTCATACAAACAAAAGTTGTTAACACTCAAACAAGCTTCCTTTAGCCAAGTTTCAGACAAAATTTCCTCTTACAACGAAATTGTTAAAAGTCAAGGAAATCTTTTTGGCCATATTTCAAAAGAGAACCTTACATGCAATATATTCGTTAAAACTCAAAGAAGTTCTCGTTGGCCAAGTCTCAGGATAGAGTTCCCTCACACAGAAAAGTTGTTAAAACTTAAACACAAGTGCTCCCTAGGTAAGTTTCAGGACAGAAGTTCCGCATAAAAAGAAGTGGTTAAAACAAACGTTTTTTTTTCTGGCCATGTTTTAGGACAACATTTCCACATACAAAGGAGTTGTTAAAACTCAAATAAGTCCCCCATTGGCCAAGTCTCAGAACAGAGTTTCTTCATACAAAAAAAAGCTGCTAACACTCAAACAAGCTTCCTCTAACTAAGTTTCAAGACAAAATTTCCTCTTACAACGAAATTGTTAAAAGTCAAGGAAATCTTTTTGGCTATATTTCAAAAGAGAACCTTGCATGCAATATATTTGTTAAAGCTCAAAGAAGTTCTCGTTGGCCGAGTCTCAGGATAGAGTTCCCTCACACAGAAAAGTTGTTAAAACTCAAATAAGTCCCCCATTGGCCAAGTCTCAGGACAGAGTTTCCTCATACAAGCAAAAGCTGTTAACACTCAAACAAGCTTCCTTTAGCCAAGTTTCAGACAAAATTTCCGCATACAACAAAATTGCTAAAAGTCAAGGAAATCTTTTTGGTCATATTTCAAAACAGAACGTTACATGCAATATATTTGTTAAAACTCAAAGAAGTTTTCGTTGGCCAAGTTTCAGGATAGAGTTCCCTCACACAGAAAAGTTGTTAAAGCTTAAACACAAGTGCTCTCTAGCTAAGTTTCAGGACAGAAGTTCCACATACAAGGAAGTGGTTAAAACAAACGCTTTTTTTCTGGCCATGTTTTAGGACAACATTACCACATACAGAGAAGTTGTTAAAACTCAAATAAGTCTCCCATTGGCCAAGTCTCCGAACAGAGTTTCCTCATACAAAAAAAGTTGTTAACACTCAAACAAGTTTTTTTTAGCTAAGTTTCAAGACCAAATTTCCGCTTACAACAAAATTGTTAAAAGTCAAGGAAATTTTTTTGGTTATATTTCAAAACAGAATCTTACATGCAATATATTTGTTAAAACCCAAACAAGTTCTCGTTGGCCAAGTTTCAGGATAGAGTTCCTTCACACAGAAAAGTTGTTAAAGCTTAAACACAAGTGCTCTCTAGCTAAGTTTCAGGACAGAAGTTCCACATACAAGGAAGTGGTTAAAACAAACGCTTTTTTTCTGGCCATGTTTTAGGACAACATTACCACATACAAAGAAGTTGTTAGAACTCAAATAAGTCCCCCATTGGCCAAGTCTCAGAACATAGTTTCCTCATACAAAAAAGCTGTTAACACTCAAACAAGTTTCTTTTAGCTAAGTTTCAGGACCAAATTTCCGCTTACAACAAAGTTGTTAAAACTCAAATAAGTCCCCCATTGGCCAAGTCTCAGAACAGAGTTTCCTCATACAAAAAAAGTTGTTAACACTCAAACAAGCTTTTTTTAACTAAGTTTCAGGACCAAATTTCCGCTTACAGCAAAATTGTTAAAAGTCAAGGAAATCTTTTTGGTCATATTTCAGAACAGAATCTTACATGCAATATATTTGCTAAAGCTCAAAGGAGTTCTCGTTGACCAAGTCTCAGGACAGAGTTCCCTCACGCAGAAAAGTTGTTAAAACTTAAACAAGTGTTCTTTAGCTAAGTTTCAGGAAGATATAAAGAAGTGGTTGAAACAAGCGTTTTTTTCTAGCCATGTTTTAGGACAACATTTCCATATACAAAGAAGTTGGTAAACTCAAATAAGTCCCCCATTGGCCAAGTTTCAGAACAGAGTTTCTTCATACAAAGAAGTTGTTAACACACAAACAAGCTTCCTTTATCTAAGTTTCAGAACAAAACTTCCGCCTACAACAAAATTGTTGAAAGTCAAGGAAATCTTTTTGGCCGTATTTCAAAACAGAATCTTACATGCAATATATTTGCTAAAACTCAAAGAAGTCTCAGGATGGAGCTCCCTCACGCAGAAAAGTTGTTAAAACTTAAACAAGTATTCTCTAGCTAAGTTTCAGGAAGATACAAAGAAGTGGTTAACACAATCGTTTTTTTCTGGCCATGTTTTAGAACAACATTTCCACATACAAGGAAGTTGTTAAAACTTAGATAAGTCCCCCATTGGCCAAGTCTGAGAACAGAGTTTCCTCATACAAACAAAAGTTGTTAACACTCAAAGAAGATTTTTTTAGCTAAGTTTCAGGACAAAATTTCCGCTTACAACAAAATTGTTAAAAGTCAAGGAAATCTTTTTGGCCATATGACAAACAGAATCTTTCATGTAATATATATGCTAAAACGCAAGTTCTCGTTGGTCAAGTCTCAGGATAGAGTTCCCTCACACAGAAAAGTTGTTAAAACTTAAACAAATATTCTCTAGCTAAGTTTTAGGAAGATATAAAGAAGTGCTTAAAACAAACGTTTTTTTCTGGCCATGTTTTAGGACAACATTTCCACATACAAAGAAGTTGTTAAAACTTAAATAAGTCCCCCATTGGCCAAGTCTCAGAACAGAGTTTCCTCGTGCAAACAAAAGTTGTTAACACTTAAACAAGCTCCCTTTAGCTAAGTTTCAGACAAAATTTCCGCATACAACGAAATCGTTAAAAGTCAAGGAAATCTTTTTGATCATATTTCAAAACAGAACCTTACATGCAATATATGTGTTAAAACTCAAAGTTAAGTTCTCGTTGGCCAAGTCTCAGGATAGAGTTCCCTCACACAGAAAAATTGTTAAAACTTAAACACAAGCGCTCTCTAGCTAAGTTTCAGGACAGAAGGCCCACATACAAAAAAGTGGTTAAAACAAACGTTTTTTTTGGCCATGTTTTAGGACAACATTTCCACATACAAAGAAGTTAAAATTTAAATGAGTCCCCCACTGGCCAAGTCTCAAGACAGAGTTTTCTCATACAAACAAAAGTTGTTAACACTCAAACAAGCTTCCTTTAGCCAAGTTTCAGACAAAATTTCCGCATACAACAAAATTGTTAAAAGTCAAGGAAATCTTTTTGGTCATATTTCAAAACAGAACCTTACATGCAATATATTTGCTAAAACCCAAGTTCTCGTTGGTCAAGTCTCAAAATAGAGTTTCCTCATACAGGAAAGCTGTTAAAACTTAAACAAGTATTCTCTAGCTAAGTTTCAGGAAGATACAAAGAAGTGGTTAAAACAAGCATTTTTTTTGCCATGTTTTAGGACAACATTTACACATACAAAGAAGTTAAAACTTATATAAGTCCCCCATTGGCCAAGTCTTAGAACAGAGTGTCCTCATACAAACAAAAGTTGTTAACACTCAAACAAGCTTCCTTTAGCCAAGTTTCAGACAAAATTTCCGCATACAACAAAATTATTAAAAGTCAAGGAAACCTCTTTGGTCATGTTTCAATACAGAACCTTACATGCAAGATAGTTGGTAAAACTCAAGTTCTCGTTGGTCAAGTCTCAAAATAGAGTTTTCTCATACAGAAAAGCTGTTAAAACTTAAACAAGTATTCTCTAGCTAAGTTTCAGGAAGATACAAAGAAGTGGTTAAAACAAACATTTTTTTGGCCATGTTTTAGGACAACATTTCCACATACAAAGCAGTTAAAACTTATATAAGTCCCCCACTGGCCAAGTCTTAGAACAGTGTCCTCATACAAACAAAAGTTGTTAACACTCAAACAAGCTTCTTTTAGCCAAGTTTCAGACAAAATTTCCGCATACAACAAAATTGTTAAAAGTCAAGGAAATCTTTTTGGTCATATTTCAAAACAGAACCTTACATGCAATATATTTGCTAAAACTTAAAGAAGTCTCAGGATGGAGCTCCCTCACGCAGAAAAGTTGTTAAAACTTAAACAAGTATTCTCTAGCTAAGTTTCAGGAAGATACAAAGAAGTGGTTAACACAATCGTTTTTTTCTGGCCATGTTTTAGAACAACATTTCCACATACAAGGAAGTTGTTAAAACTTAGATAGGTCCCCCATTGGCCAAGTCTGAGAACAGAGTTTCCTCATACAAACAAAAGTTGTTAACACTCAAAGAAGATTTTTTTAGCTAAGTTTCAGGACAAAATTTCCGCTTACAACAAAATTGTTAAAAGTCAAGGAAATCTTTTTGGCCATATGACAAACAGAATCTTTCATGTAATATATCTGCTAAAACGCAAGTTCTCGTTGGTCAAGTCTCAGGATAGAGTTCCCTCACACAGAAAAGTTGTTAAAACTTAAACAAATATTCTCTAGCTAAGTTTTAGGAAGATATAAAGAAGTGCTTAAAACAAACGTTTTTTTCTGGCCATGTTTTAGGACAACATTTCCACATACAAAGAAGTTGTTAAAACTTAAATAAGTCCCCCATTGGCCAAGTCTCAGAACAGAGTTTCCTCGTGCAAACAAAAGTTGTTAACACTTAAACAAGCTCCCTTTAGCTAAGTTTCAGACAAAATTTCCGCATACAACGAAATTGTTAAAAGTCAAGCAAATCTTTTTGGCCATATTTCAAAAGAGAACCTTACATGCAATATATTTGTTAAAGCTCAAAGAAGTTCTCGTTGGCCAAGTCTCAGGATAGAGTTCCCTCACACAGAAAAGTTGTTAAAACTTAAACAAGTGTTCTCTGGCTAAGTTTCAGGACAGAAGTTCCACATACAAAGAAGTGGTTAAAACAAACGCTTTTTTTCTGGCCATGTTTTAGGACAACATTACCATATACAAAGAAGTTGTTAAAACTCATAATAAGTCCCCCATTGGCCAAGTCTCAGAACAGAGTTTCCTCATACAAAAAAAGTTATTAGCACTCAAACAAGCTTCCTTTAGCTAAGTTTCAGGAGAAAATTTCCACTTACAACAAAGTTGTTAAAAGTCAAGGAAATCTTTTTGGCCATATTTCAAAAGAGAACCTTACATGCAATATATTTGTTAAAACTCAAAGAAGTTCTCGTTGGCCAAATCTCAGCATAGAGCTCCCTCACATAGAAAAGTTGTTAAAACTTAAACAAGCTTCCTCTAGTTAAGTTTCAGGATAAAATTTCCACTTACAATGAAATTGTTAAAAGTCAAGGAAATCTTTTTGGCCATATTTCAAAAGAGAACCTTACATGCAATATATTTGTTAAAACTCAAAGAAGTTCTCGTTGGCCAAGTCTCAGGATAGAGTTCCCTCACACAGAAAAGTTGTTAAAACTTAAACAAGTGTTCTCTAGCTAAGTTTCAGGAAGATACAAAGAAGTGGTTAAAACAAACGTTTTTTTTCTGGCCATGTTTTAGGACAACATTTCCACATACAAAGGAATTGTTAAAACTCAAATAAGTCCTCCATTGGGCAAGTCTCAGAACAGAGTTTCTTCATAAAAAAAAAAGTTGCTAACACTCAAACAAGCTTCCTCTAACTAAGTTTCAGGACAAAATTTCCTCTTACAACGAAATTGTTAAAAGTCAAGGAAACCTTTTTGGCCATATTTCAAGAGAGAACCTTACATGTAATATGTTTGTTAAAGCTCAAAGAAATTCTCGTTGGCCAAGTCTCAGGATAGAGTTCCCTCACACAGAAAAGTTGTTAAAACTTAAACACAAGTGCTCCCTAGGTAAGTTTCAGGACAGAAGTTCCGCATACAAAGAAGTGGTTAAAACAAACGTTTTTTTTCTGGCCATGTTTTAGGACAACATTTCCACATACAAAGGAGTTGTTAAAACTCAAATAAGTCCCCCATTGGCCAAGTCTCAGAACAGAGTTTCCTTATACAAAAAAAAGTTGTTAACACTCAAACAAGCTTCCTTTAGCCAAGTTTCAGATAAAATTTCCGCATACAACAAAATTGTTAAAAGTCAAGGAAATCTTTTTGGTCATATTTCAAAACAGAACCCTACATGTAGTGTATTTGTTAAAACTCAAAGAAGTTCTCGTTGGTCAAGTCTCAAAATAGAGTTTCCTCATACAGAAAAGTTTTTAAAACTTAACGAAGTGTTCTCTATTTAAGTTTCAGGAAGATACAAAGAACGGGTTAAAACAAACGTTTTTCTGGCCATGTTTTAGGACAACATTTCCACATACAAAGAAGTTAAAATTTAAATAAGTCCCCCACTGGCCAAGTCTCAGGACAGAGTTTCCTCATACAAACAAAGGTTGTTAACACTCAAACAAGCTTCCTTTAGCCAAGTTTCAGAACAAAACTTCCGCCTACAGCAAAATTGTTGAAAGTCAAGGAAATCTTTTTGGCCATATTTCAAAACAAAATCTTACAAGCAATATATTTGCTAAAGCTCAAAGAGGTCTCAGGATGGAGCTCCCTCACACAGAAAAGTTGTTAAAACTTAGACAAATGTTCCCTATTTAAGTTTCAGGAAGATACAAAGAAGTGGTTAAAACAACCGTTTTTTTCCTGGCCATGTTTTAGGACAACATTACCACATACAAAGAAGTTGGTAAAACTCAAATAAGTCCCCCATTGGCCAAGTCTCAAAACAGAGTTTCCTCATACAAAAAGTTCTTAACGCTCAAACAAGCTTCCTTTATCTAAGTTTCAGAACAAAACTTCCGCCTACGACAAAATTGTTGAAAGTCAAGGAAATCTTTTTGGCAATATTTCAAAATGGAATCTTACATGCAGTGTATTTGCTAAAACTCAAAGAAGTTCTCGTTGACCAAGTCTCAGGACAGAGTTCCCTCACGCAGAAAAGTTGTTAAAACTTAAACAAGTGTTCTTTAGCTAAGCTTCAGGAAGATATAAAGAAGTGGTTGAAACAAGCGTTTTTTTCTAGTCATGTTTTAAGACAATATTTCCACATACAAAGAAGTTAAAATTTAAATAAGTCCCCCACTGGCCAAGTCTCAGGACAGAGTTTTCTCATACAATCAAAAGTTGTTAACACTCAAACAAGCTTCCGTTAGCCAAGTTTCAGACAAAATTTCCGCATACAACAAAATTGTTAAAAGTCAAGGAAATCTTTTTGGCCATATTTCAAAACAGAATCTTACATGCAATATATCTGCTAAAACCCAAGTTCTCGTTGGTCAAGTCTCAAAATAGAGTTTCCTCATACAGAAAAGCTGTTAAAACTTAAACAAGTATTCTCTAGCTAAGTTTCAGGAAGATACAAAGAAGTGGTTAAAACAAACGTTTTTTTTTGGCCATGTTTTAGGACAACATTTCCACATACAAAGAAGTTAAAACTTAAATAAGTCCCCCATTGGCCAAGTCTCAGGACAGAGTTTCCTCATACAAATAAAAGTTGTTAACACTCAAATAAGCTTCCTTTAGCCAAATTTCAGACAAAATTTCCGCTTACAACAAAATTGTTAAAAGTCAAGGAAATCTTTTTGGTCATATTTCGAAACAGAACCTTACATGTAGTATATTTGTTAAAACTCTAAGAAGTTCTCGTTGGTCAAGTCGAAGGATAGAGTTTCCTCACACAGAAAAGTTGCTAAAACTTGAAAAAGTGTTCTCTAGCTAAGTTTCAGGAAGATACAAAGAAGTGGTTAAAACAAACGTTTTTTTTTGGCCATGTTTTAGAACAACATTTCCACATACAAAGAAGTTAAAACTTAAATAAGTCCCCCATTGGCCAAGTCTCAGGACAGGGTTTTCTCATACAAACAAAAGTTGTTAACACTCAAACAAGCTTCCTTTAGCCAAGTTTCAGACAAAATTTCCGCATACAACAAAATTGTTAAAAGTCAAGGAAATCTTTTTGGTCATATTTCGAAACAGAACCTTACATGCAGTATATTTGTTAAAACTCTAAGAAGTTCTCGTTGGCCAAGTCGCAGGATAGAGTTTCCTCATACAGAAAAGCTCTTAAAACTTAAACAAGTATTCTCTAGCTAAGTTTCAGGAAGATACAAAGAACGGGTTAAAACAAACGTTTTTTCTGGCCATGTTTTAGGACAACATTTCCACATACAAAGAAGTTAAAACTTATATAAGTCTCCCATTGGCCAAGTCTCAGGACAGAGTTCCCTCATACAAACAAAAGTTGTTAACAGTCAAACAACCTTCCTTTAGCCAAGTTTCAGACAAAATTTCCGCATACAACAAAATTATTAAAAGTCAAGGAAACCTCTTTGGTCATATTTCGAAACAGAACCTTACATGCAATATATTTGCTAAAACCCAAGTTCTCGTTGGTCAAGTCTCAAAATAGAGTTTCCTCATACAGAAAAGCTGTTAAAACTTAAACAAGTATTCTTTAGCTAAGTTTCAGGAAGATACAAAGAAGTGGTTAGAACAAACGTTTTTTTTGGCCATGTTTTAGGACAACATTTCCACATACAAAGAAATTAAAACTTAAATAAGTCCCCCATTGGCCATATCTCAAAACAGAGTTTCCTCATACAAACAAAAGTTGTTAACACTCAAACAAGCTTCCTTTAGCCAAATTTCAGACAAAATTTCCGCTTACAACAAAATTGTTAAAAGTCAAGGAAATCCTTTTGGTCATATTTCGAAACAGAACCTTACATGTAGTATATTTGTTAAAACTCTAAGAAGTTCTCGTTGGCCAAGTCGCAGGATAGAGTTTCCTCATACAGAAAAGCTCTTAAAACTTAAACAAGTATTCTCTAGCTAAGTTTCAGGAAGATACAAAGAACGGGTTAAAACAAACGTTTTTTCTGGCCATGTTTTAGGACAACATTTCCACATACAAAGAAGTTAAAACTTAAATAAGTCCCCCATTGGCCAAGTCTCAGGACAGAGTTTTCTCATACAAACAAAAGTTGTTAACACTCAAACAAGCTTCCTTTAGCCAAATTTCAGACAAAATTTCCGCTTACAACAAAATTGTTAAAAGTCAGGGAAATTTCTTTGGCCATATTTCAAAACAGAATCTTACATGCAATATATTTGCTAAAACTCAAGTTCTCGTTGGTCAAGTCTCAAAATAGAGTTTCCTCATACAGAAAAGCTGTTAAAACTTAAACAAGTATTCTCTAGCTAAGTTTCAGGAAGATAGAAGTGGTTAAAACAAACATTTTTTCTAGCCATGTTTTAGGACAACATTTCCACATACAGAGAAGTTAAAACTTATATAAGTCCCCCATTGGCCAAGTCCCAGAACAGAGTTTCCTCATACAAACAAAAGTTGTTAACACTCAAACAAGCTTCCTTTAGCCAAATTTCAGACAAAATTTCCGCTTACAACAAAATTGTTAAAAGTCAGGGAAATTTCTTTGGCCATATTTCAAAACAGAATCTTATATGCAATATATTTGCTAAAACCCAAGTTCTCGTTGGTCAAGTCTCAAAATAGAGTTTCCTCATACAGAAAAGCTGTTAAAACTTAAACAAGTATTCTCTAGCTAAGTTTCAGGAAGATACAAAGAACGGGTTAAAACAAACGTTTTTTCTGGCCATGTTTTAGGACAACATTTCCACATACAAAGAAGTTAAAACTTATATAAGTCCCCAATTGGCCAAGTCTCAGGACAGAGTTTCCTCATACAAACAAAAGTTGTTAACACTCAAACAAGCTTCCTTTAGCTAAGTTTCAGACAAAATTTCCGCATACAACAAAATTATTAAAAGCCAAGGAAACCTCTTTGGTCATGTTTCAATACAGAATCTTACATGCAATATATTTGCTAAAACCCAAGTTCTCGTTGGTCAAGTCTCAAAATAGAGTTTCCTCATACAGAAAAGCTGTTAGAACTTAAACAAGTATTCTCTAGCTAAGTTTCAGGAAGATAGAAGTGGCTAAAACAAACGTTTTTTTTTTTTGGCCATGTTTTAGGACAACATTTCCACATACAAAGAAATTAAAACTTAAATAAGTCCCCCATTGGCCAAGTCTCAGGACAGAGTTTTCTCATACAAACAAAAGTTGTTAACACTCAAACAAGCTTCCTTTAGCCAAGTTTCAGACAAAATTCCCGCATACAACAAAATTGTTAAAAGTCAAGGAAATCTTTTTGGCCATATTTTAAAACAGAATCTTATATGCAATATATTTGCTAAAACCCAAGTTCTCGTTGGTCAAGTCTCAAAATAGAGTTCGCTGACACAGAAAAGTTGTTAAAACATAAACAAGTATTCTCTAGCTAAGTTTCAGGAGGATACAAAGAAGTGGTTAAAACAAACGTTTTTTTTTTGGCCATGTTTTAGGACAACATTTCCACGTACAAGGAAGTTAAAACTTAAATAAGTCCCCCATTGGCCATGTCTCAAAACAGAGTTTCCTCATACAAACAAAAGTTGTTAACACTCAAACAAGCTTCCGTTAGCCAAGTTACAGACAAAATTTCCGCATACAACAAAATTGTTAAAAGTTAAGGAAATCTTTTTGGCCATATTTCAAAACAGAATCTTACAGGCAATATATTTGCTAAAACCCAAGTTCTCGTTGGTCAAGTCTCAGGATAGAGTTCCCTCACACAGAAAAGTTGTTAAAAATTGAACAAGTGTTCTCTAGCTAAGTTTCAGGAAGATACAAAGAACGGGTTAAAACAAACGTTTTTTTCTGGCCATGTTTTAGGACAACACGTCCACATACAAAGAAGTTAAAATTTAAATTAGTCCCCCACTGGCCAAGTCTCAGGACAGAGTTTCCTCATACAAACAAAAGTTGTTAACACTCAAACAAGCTTCCGTTAGCCAAATTTCAGACAAAATTTCCGCTTACAACAAAATTATTGAAAGTCAAGGAAATCTTTTTGGTCATATTTCAAAACAGAACCTTACATGTAGTATATTTGTTAAAACTCTAAGAAGTTCTCGTTGGCCAAGTCTCAGGATAGAGTTCCCTCACACAGAAAAGTTGTTAAAAATTGAACAAGTGTTTTCTAGCTAAGTTTCATGGTTAAAACAAACGTTTTTTTTTGGCCATGTTTTAGGACAACATTTCCACATACAAAGAAGTTAAAACTTAAATAAGTCCCCCATTGGCCAAGTCTCAGACAGAGTTTCCTCATACAAACAAAAGTTGTTAACACTCAAACAAGCTTCCTTTAGCCAAGTTTCAGACAAAATTTCCGCTTACAACAAAATTGTTAAAAGTCAAGGAAATCTTTTTGGCCATATTTCAAACAGAACCTTACATGCAATATATTTGTAAAACCTCAAGTTCTCGTTGGCAAGTCTCAGGATAGAGTTCCCTCACACAGAAAAGTTGTTAAAACTTAAACAAGTGTTCTCTAGCTAAGTTTCAGGAAGATACAAAGAAGTGGTTAAAACAAACGTTTTTTTTTGGCCATGTTTTAGGACAACATTTCCACATACAAAGAAGTTAAAACTTAAATAAGTCCCCCATTGGCCAAGTCTCAGAACAGAGTTTCCTCATACAAAAAAAGTTGTTAACACTCAAACAAGCTTCCTTTAGCCAAGTTTCAGACAAAATTTCCGCATACAACAAAATTGTTAAAAGTCAAGGAAATCTTTTTGGCATATTTCAAAACAGAACCTTACATGAATATATTTGTTAAAACTCAAGAAGTTCTCGTTGGCCAAGTCTCAGGATAGAGTTCCCTCACACAGAAAAGTTGTTAAAACTTAAACAAGTTTCTCTAGCTAAGTTTCAGGAAGATACAAAGAAGTGGTTAAAACAAACGTTTTTTTTTGGCCATGTTTTAGGACAACATTTCCACATACAAAGAAGTTAAAACTTAAATAAGTCCCCCATTGGCCAAGTCTCAGAACAGAGTCCTCATACAAAAAAAGTTGTTAACACTCAAACAAGCTTCCTTTAGCCAAGTTTCAGACAAAATTTCCGCATACAACAAAATTGTTAAAAGTCAAGGAAATCTTTTTGGCATATTTCAAAACAGAACCTTACATGCAATATATTTGCTAAAACCTCAAGTTCTCGTTGGCAAGTCTCAAATAGAGTTCCTCAACAGAAAAGTGTTAAAACTTAAACAAGTTTCTCTAGCTAAGTTTCAGGAAGATACAAAGAAGTGGTTAAAACAAACGTTTTTTTTGGCCATGTTTTAGGACAACATTTCCACATACAAAGAAGTTAAAACTTAATAAGTCCCCCATTGGCCAAGTCTCAGAACAGAGTTCCTCATACAAAAAAAGTTGTTAACACTCAAACAAGCTTCCTTTAGCCAAGTTTCAGACAAAATTTCCGCATACAACAAAATTGTTAAAAGTCAAGGAAATCTTTTTGGCATATTTCAAAACAGAACCTTACATGCAATATATTTGCTAAAACCTCAAGTTCTCGTTGGCAAGTCTCAGGATAGAGTTCCCTCACACAGAAAAGTTGTTAAAACTTAAACAAGTGTTCTCTAGCTAAGTTTCAGGAAGATACAAAGAAGTGGTTAAAACAAACGTTTTTTTTGGCCATGTTTTAGGACAACATTTCCACATACAAAGAAGTTAAAACTTAAATAAGTCCCCCATTGGCCAAGTCTCAGAACAGAGTTTCCTCATACAAACAAAAGTTGTTAACACTCAAACAAGCTTCCTTTAGCCAAGTTTCAGACAAAATTTCCGCTTACAACAAAATTGTTAAAAGTCAAGGAAATCTTTTTGGCATATTTCAAAACAGAACCTTACATGATATATTTGTTAAAACTCAAGAAGTTCTCGTTGGCCAAGTCTCAGGATAGAGTTCCCTCACACAGAAAAGTTGTTAAAACTTAACAAGTGTTCTCTAGCTAAGTTTCAGGAAGATACAAAGAAGTGGTTAAAACAAACGTTTTTTTTTGGCCATGTTTTAGGACAACATTTCCACATACAAAGAAGTTAAAACTTAAATAAGTCCCCCATTGGCCAAGTCTCAGACAGAGTTTCCTCATACAAAAAAAGTTGTTAACACTCAAACAAGCTTCCTTTAGCCAAGTTTCAGACAAAATTTCCGCTTACAACAAAATTGTTAAAAGTCAAGGAAATCTTTTTGGCATATTTCAAAACAGAACCTTACATGAATATATTTGTTAAAACTCAAGAAGTTCTCGTTGGCCAAGTCTCAGGATAGAGTTCCCTCACACAGAAAAGTTGTTAAAACTTAAACAAGTGTTCTCTAGCTAAGTTTCAGGAAGATACAAAGAAGTGGTTAAAACAAACGTTTTTTTTTGGCCATGTTTTAGGACAACATTTCCACATACAAAGAAGTTAAAACTTAAATAAGTCCCCCATTGGCCAAGTCTCAGAACAGAGTCCTCATACAAAAAAAGTTGTTAACACTCAAACAAGCTTCCTTTAGCCAAGTTTCAGACAAAATTTCCGCATACAACAAAATTGTTAAAAGTCAAGGAAATCTTTTTGGCATATTTCAAAACAGAACCTTACATGCAATATATTTGCTAAAACCTCAAGTTCTCGTTGGCAAGTCTCAAATAGAGTTTCCTCAACAGAAAAGTGTTAAAACTTAAACAAGTTTCTCTAGCTAAGTTTCAGGAAGATACAAAGAAGTGGTTAAAACAAACGTTTTTTTTTGGCCATGTTTTAGGACAACATTTCCACATACAAAGAAGTTAAAACTTAATAAGTCCCCCATTGGCCAAGTCTCAGAACAGAGTTCCTCATACAAAAAAAGTTGTTAACACTCAAACAAGCTTCCTTTAGCCAAGTTTCAGACAAAATTTCCGCTACAACAAAATTGTTAAAAGTCAAGGAAATCTTTTTGGCATATTTCAAAACAGAACCTTACATGAATATATTTGTTAAAACTCAAAGAAGTTCTCGTTGGCCAAGTCTCAGGATAGAGTTCCCTCACACAGAAAAGTTGTTAAAACTTAAAAAGTGTTCTCTAGCTAAGTTTCAGGAAGATACAAAGAAGTGGTTAAAACAAACGTTTTTTTTGGCCATGTTTTAGGACAACATTTCCACATACAAAGAAGTTAAAACTTAAATAAGTCCCCCATTGGCCAAGTCTCAGACAGAGTTTCCTCATACAAAAAAAGTTGTTAACACTCAAACAAGCTTCCTTTAGCCAAGTTTCAGACAAAATTTCCGCTTACAACAAAATTGTTAAAAGTCAAGGAAATCTTTTTGGCCATATTTCAAACAGAACCTTACATGCAATATATTTGCTAAAACCTCAAGTTCTCGTTGGCAAGTCTCAGGATAGAGTTCCCTCACACAGAAAAGTTGTTAAAACTTAAACAAGTGTTCTCTAGCTAAGTTTCAGAAGATACAAAGAAGTGGTTAAAACAAACGTTTTTTTTTGGCCATGTTTTAGGACAACATTTCCACATACAAAGAAGTTAAAACTTAAATAAGTCCCCCATTGGCCAAGTCTCAGACAGAGTTTCCTCATACAAAAAAAGTTGTTAACACTCAAACAAGCTTCCTTTAGCCAAGTTTCAGACAAAATTTCCGCTTACAACAAAATTGTTAAAAGTCAAGGAAATCTTTTTGGCCATATTTCAAACAGAACCTTACATGCAATATATTTGCTAAAACCTCAAGTTCTCGTTGGCAAGTCTCAAATAGAGTTCCTCAACAGAAAAGTGTTAAAACTTAAACAAGTTTCTCTAGCTAAGTTTCAGGAAGATACAAAGAAGTGGTTAAAACAAACGTTTTTTTTTGGCCATGTTTTAGGACAACATTTCACATACAAAGAAGTTAAAACTTAATAAGTCCCCCATTGGCCAAGTCTCAGAACAGAGTTCCTCATACAAAAAAAGTTGTTAACACTCAAACAAGCTTCCTTTAGCCAAGTTTCAGACAAAATTTCCGCTTACAACAAAATTGTTAAAAGTCAAGGAAATCTTTTTGGCATATTTCAAAACAGAACCTTACATGATATATTTGTAAAACCTCAAGTTCTCGTTGGCAAGTCTCAGGATAGAGTTCCCTCACACAGAAAAGTTGTTAAAACTTAAACAAGTGTTCTCTAGCTAAGTTTCAGGAAGATACAAAGAAGTGGTTAAAACAAACGTTTTTTTTGGCCATGTTTTAGGACAACATTTCCACATACAAAGAAGTTAAAACTTAAATAAGTCCCCCATTGGCCAAGTCTCAGACAGAGTTTCCTCATACAAAAAAAGTTGTTAACACTCAAACAAGCTTCCTTTAGCCAAGTTTCAGACAAAATTTCCGCATACAACAAAATTGTTAAAAGTCAAGGAAATCTTTTTGGCCATATTTCAAAACAGAACTTACATGCAATATATTTGCTAAAACCTCAAGTTCTCGTTGGCAAGTCTCAAATAGAGTTCCTCAACAGAAAAGTGTTAAAACTTAAACAAGTTTCTCTAGCTAAGTTTCAGGAAGATACAAAGAAGTGGTTAAACAAACGTTTTTTTTGGCCATGTTTTAGGACAACATTTCCACATACAAAGAATTAAAACTTAAATAAGTCCCCCATTGGCCAAGTCTCAGAACAGAGTTTCCTCATACAAAAAAAGTTGTTAACACTCAAACAAGCTTCCTTTAGCCAAGTTTCAGACAAAATTTCCGCATACAACAAAATTTTAAAAGTCAAGGAAATCTTTGGCATTTTCAAACAGAACCTTACATGCAATATATTTGTAAAACCTCAAGTTCTCGTTGGCAAGTCTCAAATAGAGTTCCTCAACAGAAAAGTGTTAAAACTTAAACAAGTTTCTCTAGCTAAGTTTCAGGAAGATACAAAGAAGTGGTTAAAACAAACGTTTTTTTTGGCCATGTTTTAGGACAACATTTCCACATACAAAGAAGTTAAAACTTAAATAAGTCCCCCATTGGCCAAGTCTCAGAACAGAGTTTCCTCATACAAAAAAAGTTGTTAACACTCAAACAAGCTTCCTTTAGCCAAGTTTCAGACAAAATTTCCGCATACAACAAAATTTTAAAAGTCAAGGAAATCTTTGGCATTTTCAAACAGAACCTTACATGCAATATATTTGCTAAAACCTCAAGTTCTCGTTGGCAAGTCTCAAATAGAGTTCCTCAACAGAAAAGTGTTAAAACTTAAACAAGTTTCTCTAGCTAAGTTTCAGGAAGATACAAAGAAGTGGTTAAAACAAACGTTTTTTTTTGGCCATGTTTTAGGACAACATTTCCACATACAAAGAATTAAAACTTAAATAAGTCCCCCATTGGCCAAGTCTCAGAACAGAGTTTCCTCATACAAAAAAAGTTGTTAACACTCAAACAAGCTTCCTTTAGCCAAGTTTCAGACAAAATTTCCGCATACAACAAAATTTTAAAAGTCAAGGAAATCTTTGGCATTTTCAAACAGAACCTTACATGCAATATATTTGCTAAAACCTCAAGTTCTCGTTGGCAAGTCTCAAATAGAGTTCCTCAACAGAAAAGTGTTAAAACTTAAACAAGTTTCTCTAGCTAAGTTTCAGGAAGATACAAAGAAGTGGTTAAAACAAACGTTTTTTTTTGGCCATGTTTTAGGACAACATTTCCACATACAAAGAAGTTAAAACTTAAATAAGTCCCCCATTGGCCAAGTCTCAGACAGAGTTTCCTCATACAAAAAAAGTTGTTAACACTCAAACAAGCTTCCTTTAGCCAAGTTTCAGACAAAATTTCCGCTACAACAAAATTGTTAAAAGTCAAGGAAATCTTTTTGGCATATTTCAAACAGAACCTTACATGCAATATATTTGTAAAACCTCAAGTTCTCGTTGGCAAGTCTCAGGATAGAGTTCTTCACACAGAAAAGTTGTTAAAACTTAAACAGTGTTCTCTAGCTAAGTTTCAGAAGATACAAAGAAGTGGTTAAAACAAACGTTTTTTTTTGGCCATGTTTTAGGACAACATTTCCACATACAAAGAAGTTAAAACTTAAATAAGTCCCCCATTGGCCAAGTCTCAGACAGAGTTTCCTCATACAAAAAAAGTTGTTAACACTCAAACAAGCTTCCTTTAGCCAAGTTTCAGACAAAATTCCGCTTACAACAAAATGTTAAAAGTCAAGAAAATCTTTTTGGCCATATTCAAACAGAACTTACATAATATATTTGCTAAAACTCAAAGATTCTCGTTGGCAAGTCTCAGATAGAGTTCCTCACACAGAAAAGTTGTTAAAACTTAAACAAGTTTCTCTAGCTAAGTTTCAGGAAGATACAAAGAAGTGGTTAAAACAAACTTTTTTCTCCATGTTTTAGGACAACATTTCCACATACAAAGAAGTTAAAACTTAATAAGTCCCCCATTGGCCAAGTCTCAGAACAGAGTTTCCTCATACAAAAAAGTTGTTAACACTCAAACAAGCTTCCTTTAGCCAAGTTTCAGACAAAATTTCCGCTTACAACAAAATTGTTAAAAGTCAGGGAAATCTTTTTGGCATATTTCAAAACAGAACCTTACATGATATATTTGTTAAAACTCAAGAAGTTCTCGTTGGCCAAGTCTCAGGATAGAGTTCCCTCACACAGAAAAGTTGTTAAAACTTAACAAGTGTTCTCTAGCTAAGTTTCAGGAAGATACAAAGAAGTGGTTAAAACAAACGTTTTTTTTGGCCATGTTTTAGGACAACATTTCCACATACAAAGAAGTTAAAACTTAAATAAGTCCCCCATTGGCCAAGTCTCAGACAGAGTTTCCTCATACAAAAAAAGTTGTTAACACTCAAACAAGCTTCCTTTAGCCAAGTTTCAGACAAAATTTCCGCTACAACAAAATTGTTAAAAGTCAAGGAAATCTTTTTGGCATATTTCAAAACAGAACCTTACATGAATATATTTGTTAAAACTCAAAGAAGTTCTCGTTGGCCAAGTCTCAGGATAGAGTTCCCTCACACAGAAAAGTTGTTAAAACTTAAACAAGTGTTCTCTAGCTAAGTTTCAGGAAGATACAAAGAAGTGGTTAAAACAAACGTTTTTTTTTGGCCATGTTTTAGGACAACATTCCACATACAAAGAAGTTAAAACTTAAATAAGTCCCCCATTGGCCAAGTCTCAGGACAGAGTTTCCTCATACAGAAAAGTGTTAAAACTAAACAAGTTTCTCTAGCTAAGTTTCAGGAAGATAAGAAGTGGTTAAAACAAACTTTTTTCTGGCCATGTTTTAGGACAACATTCCACATACAAAGAAGTTAAAACTAAATAAGTCCCCCATTGGCCAAGTCTCAGACAGAGTTTCCTCATACAAAAAAAGTTGTTAACATCAAACAAGCTTCCTTTAGCAAGTTTCAGACAAAATTTCCGCATACAACAAAATTTTAAAAGTCAAGGAAATCTTTGGCATTTTCAAACAGAACCTTACATGCAATATATTTGTAAAACCTCAAGTTCTCGTTGGCAAGTCTCAAATAGAGTTCCTCAACAGAAAAGTGTTAAAACTTAAACAAGTTTCTCTAGCTAAGTTTCAGGAAGATACAAAGAAGTGGTTAAAACAAACGTTTTTTTTTGGCCATGTTTTAGGACAACATTTCCACATACAAAGAAGTTAAAACTTAATAAGTCCCCCATTGGCCAAGTCTCAGAACAGAGTTCCTCATACAAAAAAAGTTGTTAACACTCAAACAAGCTTCCTTTAGCCAAGTTTCAGACAAATTTCCGATACAACAAAATTGTTAAAAGTCAAGGAAATCTTTTTGGCATTTTCAAAACAGAACCTTACATGAATATATTTGTAAAACCCAAGTTCTCGTTGGCCAAGTCTCAAATAGAGTTCCTCAACAGAAAAGTGTTAAAACTTAAACAAGTTTCTCTAGCTAAGTTTCAGGAAGATACAAAGAAGTGGTTAAAACAAACGTTTTTTTTGGCCATGTTTTAGGACAACATTTCCACATACAAAGAAGTTAAAACTAAATAAGTCCCCCATTGGCCAAGTCTCAGGACAGAGTTTCCTCATACAGAAAAGTGTTAAAACTTAAACAAGTTTCTCTAGCTAAGTTTCAGGAAGATAAGAAGTGGTTAAAACAAACGTTTTTTTCTGGCATGTTTTAGGACAACATTTCCACATAAAGAAGTTAAAACTAAATAAGTCCCCATTGGCCAAGTCTCAGACAGAGTTTCCTCATACAAAAAAAGTTGTTAACACTCAAACAAGCTTCCTTTAGCAAGTTTCAGACAAAATTTCCGCTACAACAAAATTGTTAAAAGTCAAGGAAATCTTTTTGGCCATATTTCAAAACAGAACTTACATGCAATATATTTGTAAAACCTCAAGTTCTCGTTGGCAAGTCTCAAATAGAGTTCCTCAACAGAAAAGTGTTAAAACTTAAACAAGTTTCTCTAGCTAAGTTTCAGGAAGATACAAAGAAGTGGTTAAAACAAACGTTTTTTTCTGGCATGTTTTAGGACAACATTTCCACATAAAGAAGTTAAAACTTAAATAAGTCCCCATTGGCCAAGTCTCAGACAGAGTTTCCTCATACAAAAAAAGTTGTTAACACTCAAACAAGCTTCCTTTAGCCAAGTTTCAGACAAATTTCCGTTACAACAAAATTGTTAAAAGTCAAGGAAATCTTTTTGGCATTTTCAAAACAGAACCTTACATGAATATATTTGAAAACCCAAGTTCTCGTTGGCCAAGTCTCAAATAGAGTTCCTCAACAGAAAAGTGTTAAAACTTAAACAAGTTTCTCTAGCTAAGTTTCAGGAAGATACAAAGAAGTGGTTAAAACAAACGTTTTTTTCTGGCATGTTTTAGGACAACATTTCCACATAAAGAAGTTAAAACTTAAATAAGTCCCCATTGGCCAAGTCTCAGACAGAGTTTCCTCATACAAAAAAAGTTGTTAACACTCAAACAAGCTTCCTTTAGCCAAGTTTCAGACAAATTTCCGATACAACAAAATTGTTAAAAGTCAAGGAAATCTTTTTGGCATTTTCAAAACAGAACCTTACATGAATATATTTGAAAACCCAAGTTCTCGTTGGCCAAGTCTCAAATAGAGTTCCTCAACAGAAAAGTGTTAAAACTTAAACAAGTTTCTCTAGCTAAGTTTCAGGAAGATACAAAGAAGTGGTTAAAACAAACGTTTTTTTTTGGCCATGTTTTAGGACAACATTTCCACATACAAAGAGTTAAAACTTAAATAAGTCCCCCATTGGCCAAGTCTCAGACAGAGTTTCCTCATACAAAAAAAGTTGTTAACATCAAACAAGCTTCCTTTAGCCAAGTTTCAGACAAAATTTCCGCATACAACAAAATTTTAAAAGTCAAGGAAATCTTTGGCATTTTCAAACAGAACCTTACATGCAATATATTTGTAAAACCTCAAGTTCTCGTTGGCAAGTCTCAAATAGAGTTCCTCAACAGAAAAGTGTTAAAACTTAAACAAGTTTCTCTAGCTAAGTTTCAGGAAGATACAAAGAAGTGGTTAAAACAAACGTTTTTTTTGGCCATGTTTTAGGACAACATTTCCACATACAAAGAAGTTAAAACTTAAATAAGTCCCCCATTGGCCAAGTCTCAGACAGAGTTTCCTCATACAAAAAAAGTTGTTAACACTCAAACAAGCTTCCTTTAGCCAAGTTTCAGACAAAATTTCCGCTACAACAAAATTGTTAAAAGTCAAGGAAATCTTTTTGGCATATTTCAAAACAGAACCTTACATGAATATATTTGCTAAAACCTCAAGTTCTCGTTGGCAAGTCTCAAATAGAGTTCCTCAACAGAAAAGTGTTAAAACTTAAACAAGTTTCTCTAGCTAAGTTTCAGGAAGATACAAAGAAGTGGTTAAAACAAACTTTTTTCTGGCCATGTTTTAGGACAACATTTCCACATACAAAGAAGTTAAAACTTAAATAAGTCCCCCATTGGCCAAGTCTCAGACAGAGTTTCCTCATACAAAAAAAGTTGTTAACATCAAACAAGCTTCCTTTAGCCAAGTTTCAGACAAAATTTCCGCATACAACAAAATTTTAAAAGTCAAGGAAACTCTTTGGCATTTTCAAACAGAACCTTACATGCAATATATTTGTAAAACCTCAAGTTCTCGTTGGCAAGTCTCAAATAGAGTTCCTCAACAGAAAAGTGTTAAAACTTAAACAAGTTTCTCTAGCTAAGTTTCAGGAAGATACAAAGAAGTGGTTAAAACAAACGTTTTTTTTTGGCCATGTTTTAGGACAACATTTCCACATACAAAGAAGTTAAAACTTTAAATAAGTCCCCCATGGCCAAGTCTCAGACAGAGTTTCCTCATACAAAAAAAGTTGTTAACACTCAAACAAGCTTCCTTTAGCCAAGTTTCAGACAAAATTTCCGCTACAACAAAATTGTTAAAAGTCAAGGAAATCTTTTTGGCCATATTTCAAAACAGAACTTACATGCAATATATTTGTAAAACCTCAAGTTCTCGTTGGCAAGTCTCAAATAGAGTTCCTCAACAGAAAAGTGTTAAAACTTAAACAAGTTTCTCTAGCTAAGTTTCAGGAAGATACAAAGAAGTGGTTAAAACAAACGTTTTTTTTTGGCCATGTTTTAGGACAACATTTCCACATACAAAGAGTTAAAACTTAAATAAGTCCCCATTGGCCAAGTCTCAGACAGAGTTTCCTCATACAAAAAAAGTTGTTAACACTCAAACAAGCTTCCTTTAGCCAAGTTTCAGACAAAATTTCCGCTACAACAAAATTTTAAAAGTCAAGGAAATCTTTTTGGCATATTTCAAACAGAACCTTACATGCAATATATTTGTAAAACCTCAAGTTCTCGTTGGCAAGTCTCAAATAGAGTTCCTCAACAGAAAAGTGTTAAAACTTAAACAAGTTTCTCTAGCTAAGTTTCAGGAAGATACAAAGAAGTGGTTAAAACAAACGTTTTTTTTTGGCCATGTTTTAGGACAACATTTCCACATACAAAGAAGTTAAAACTTAAATAAGTCCCCCATTGGCCAAGTCTCAGACAGAGTTTCCTCATACAAAAAAAGTTGTTAACACTCAAACAAGCTTCCTTTAGCCAAGTTTCAGACAAAATTTCCGTATACAACAAAATTGTTAAAAGTCAAGGAAATCTTTTTGGCATATTTCAAAACAGAACCTTACATGAATATATTTGTAAAACCTCAAGTTCTCGTTGGCCAAGTCTCAAATAGAGTTCCTCAACAGAAAAGTGTTAAAACTTAAACAAGTTTCTCTAGCTAAGTTTCAGGAAGATACAAAGAAGTGGTTAAAACAAACGTTTTTTTTTGGCCATGTTTTAGGACAACATTTCCACATACAAAGAGTTAAAACTTAAATAAGTCCCCATTGGCCAAGTCTCAGACAGAGTTTCCTCATACAAAAAAAGTTGTTAACACTCAAACAAGCTTCCTTTAGCCAAGTTTCAGACAAATTTCCGTATACAACAAAATTGTTAAAAGTCAAGGAAATCTTTTTGGCATATTTCAAAACAGAACCTTACATGAATATATTTGAAAACCCAAGTTCTCGTTGGCAAGTCTCAAATAGAGTTCCTCAACAGAAAAGTGTTAAAACTTAAACAAGTTTCTCTAGCTAAGTTTCAGGAAGATACAAAGAAGTGGTTAAAACAAACGTTTTTTTCTGGCATGTTTTAGGACAACATTTCCACATAAAAGAAGTTAAAACTTAAATAAGTCCCCATTGGCCAAGTCTCAGACAGAGTTTCCTCATACAAAAAAAGTTGTTAACACTCAAACAAGCTTCCTTTAGCCAAGTTTCAGACAAATTTCCGTATACAACAAAATTGTTAAAAGTCAAGGAAATCTTTTTGGCATATTTCAAAACAGAACCTTACATGAATATATTTGAAAACCCAAGTTCTCGTTGGCCAAGTCTCAAATAGAGTTCCTCAACAGAAAAGTGTTAAAACTTAAACAAGTTTCTCTAGCTAAGTTTCAGGAAGATACAAAGAAGTGGTTAAAACAAACGTTTTTTTCTGGCCATGTTTTAGGACAACATTTCCACATAAAAGAAGTTAAAACTTAAATAAGTCCCCATTGGCCAAGTCTCAGACAGAGTTTCCTCATACAAAAAAAGTTGTTAACACTCAAACAAGCTTCCTTTAGCCAAGTTTCAGACAAAATTTCCGCTACAACAAAATTGTTAAAAGTCAAGGAAATCTTTTTGGCCATATTTCAAAACAGAACTTACATGCAATATATTTGTAAAACCTCAAGTTCTCGTTGGCAAGCTCAAATAGAGTTCCTCAACAGAAAAGTGTTAAAACTTAAACAAGTTTCTCTAGCTAAGTTTCAGGAAGATACAAAGAAGTGGTTAAAACAAACGTTTTTTTCTGGCATGTTTTAGGACAACATTTCCACATAAAAGAAGTTAAAACTTAAATAAGTCCCCCATTGGCCAAGTCTCAGACAGAGTTTCCTCATACAAAAAAAGTTGTTAACACTCAAACAAGCTTCCTTTAGCCAAGTTTCAGACAAATTTCCGCTATACAACAAAATTGTTAAAAGTCAAGGAAATCTTTTTGGCATATTTCAAAACAGAACCTTACATGAATATATTTGAAAACCCAAGTTCTCGTTGGCCAAGTCTCAATAGAGTTCCTCAACAGAAAAGTGTTAAAACTTAAACAAGTTTCTCTAGCTAAGTTTCAGGAAGATACAAAGAAGTGGTTAAAACAAACGTTTTTTTCTGGCATGTTTTAGGACAACATTTCCACATAAAAGAAGTTAAAACTTAAATAAGTCCCCATTGGCCAAGTCTCAGACAGAGTTTCCTCATACAAAAAAAGTTGTTAACACTCAAACAAGCTTCCTTTAGCCAAGTTTCAGACAAATTTCCGTATACAACAAAATTGTTAAAAGTCAAGGAAATCTTTTTGGCATATTTCAAAACAGAACCTTACATGAATATATTTGCAAAACCCAAGTTCTCGTTGGCCAAGTCTCAGATAGAGTTCCTCAACAGAAAAGTTGTTAAAACTTAAACAAGTTTCTCTAGCTAAGTTTCAGGAAGATACAAAGAAGTGGTTAAAACAAACGTTTTTTTCTGGCCATGTTTTAGGACAACATTTCCACATAAAAGAAGTTAAAACTTAAATAAGTCCCCCATTGGCCAAGTCTCAGACAGAGTTTCCTCATACAAAAAAAGTTGTTAACACTCAAACAAGCTTCCTTTAGCCAAGTTTCAGACAAAATTTCCGCTACAACAAAATTGTTAAAAGTCAAGGAAATCTTTTTGGCCATATTTCAAAACAGAACTTACATGCAATATATTTGCTAAAACCTCAAGTTCTCGTTGGCAAGTCTCAGATAGAGTTCCTCAACAGAAAAGTGTTAAAACTTAAACAAGTTTCTCTAGCTAAGTTTCAGGAAGATACAAAGAAGTGGTTAAAACAAACGTTTTTTTCTGGCATGTTTTAGGACAACATTTCCACATAAAAGAAGTTAAAACTTAAATAAGTCCCCCATTGGCCAAGTCTCAGACAGAGTTTCCTCATACAAAAAAAGTTGTTAACACTCAAACAAGCTTCCTTTAGCAAGTTTCAGACAAAATTTCCGCTACAACAAAATTGTTAAAAGTCAAGGAAATCTTTTTGGCATATTTCAAACAGAACCTTACATGCAATATATTTGTAAAACCTCAAAGTTCTCGTTGGCAAGTCTCAGATAGAGTTCCTCAACAGAAAAGTTGTTAAAACTTAAACAAGTTTCTCTAGCTAAGTTTCAGGAAGATACAAAGAAGTGGTTAAAACAAACGTTTTTTTTGGCCATGTTTTAGGACAACATTTCCACATACAAAGAAGTTAAAACTTAAATATTGGCCATGTCTCAGAACAGAGTTTCCTCATACAAACAAAAGTTGTTAACACTCAAACAAGCTTCCTTTAGTCAAGTTTCAGACAAAATTTCCGCATACAACAAAATTATTAAAAGTCAAGGAAACCTCTTTGGTCATGTTTCAATACAGAACCTTACATGCAATATATTTGCTAAAACCCAAGTTCTCGTTGGTCAAGTCTCAGGATAGAGTTCCCTCACACAGAAGAGTTGTTAAAACTTAAACCAGTGTTCTCTAGCTAAGTTTCATGAAGATACAAAGAAGTGGTTAAAACAAACGTTTTTTTTGGCCATGTTTTAGGACAACATTTCCACATACAAAGAAGTTAAAACTTAAATAAGTCCCCCATTGGCCATGTCTCAGAACAGAGTTTCCTCATACAAACAAAAGTTGTTAACACTCAAACAAGCTTCCTTTAGCCAAGTTTCAGACAAAATTTCCGCTTACAACAAAATTGTTAAACATCAAGGAAATCTTTTTGGCCATATTTCAATACAGAATCTTACATGCAATATATCTGCTAAAACCCAAATTCTCGTTGGTCAAGTCTTAGGATAGAGTTCTCTCACACAGAAAAGTTGTTAAAACTTAAACCAGTGTTCTCTAGTTAAGTTTCATGAGGATACAAAGAAGTGGTTAAAACAAACGTTTTTTTTTGCCATGCTTTATGACAACATTTCCACATACAAAGAAGTTAAAATTTAAATAAGTCCCCCACTGGCCAAGTCTCAGGACTGAGTTTCCTCATACAAACAAAAGTTGTTAACACTCAAACAAGCTTCCGTTAGCCAAGTTTCAGACAAAATTTCCGCATACAACAAAATTGTCAAAAGTCAAGGAAATCTTTTTGGCCATATTTCAAAACAGAATTTTACATGCAATATATTTGCTAAAACCTAAGTTCTCGTTGGTCAAGTCTCAAAATAAAGTTTCCTCATACGGAAAAGCTGTTAAAACATAAACAAGTGTTCTCTAGCTAAGTTTCAGGAAGATACAAAGAACGGGTTAAAACAAACGTTTTTTATGGCCATGTTTTAGGATAACATTTCCACATACAAAGAAGTTAAAATTCAAATAAGTCCCCCACTGGCCAAGTCTCAGGACAGAGTTTCCTCATACAAATAAAAGTTGTTAATACTCAAACAAGCTTCCTTTAGCCAAGTTTCAAACAAAATTTCCGCATACAACAAAATTGCTAAAAGTCAAAGAAATCTTTTTGGCCATATTTCAAGACAGAATCTTACATGTAATATATTTGCTAAAACTCAAGTTCTCGTTGGTCAAGTCTCAATATTGCGTTTCCTCATACAGAAAAGTTGTTAAAACTTAAACAAGTGTTCTCTAGCTAAGTTTCAGGAAGATACAAAGAAGTGGTTAAAACAAACGTCTTCTTTTGGCCATCTTTTAGGACAACATTTCCACATACAAAGAAGTTAAAACTTAAATAAGTCCCCCATTAGCCAAGTCTCAGGACAGAGTTTCCTCATACAAACAAAAGTTGTTAACACTCAAACAAGCTTCCTTTAGCCAAGTTTCAGACAAAATTTCCGCTTACAACAAAATTGTTAAAAGTCAAGGAAATCTTTTTGGCCATATTTCAAAACAGAATCTTAACGTAATATATTTGCTAAAACCCAAGTTCCCGTTGGTCAAGTCTCAAAATAGAGTTTCTTTATACAGAAAAGTTGTTAAAACTTAACCAAGTGTTCTCTATTTAAGTTTCAAGAAGATACAAAGAACGGGTTAAAACAAACGTTTTTTCTGGCCATGTTTTAGGACAACATTTCCACATACAAAGAAGTTAAAATTTAAATAAGTCCCCCACTAGCCAAGTCTCAGGACAGAGTTTCCTTATACAAACATAAGTTGTTAACACTCAAACAAGCTTCCTTTAGCCAAGTAGCAGACAAAATTGCCGCTTACAACAAAATCGCTAAAAGTCAAGAAAATCTTTTTGGCCATATTACAAACAGAATCTTACATGTAATATATTTGCTAAAACTCAAGTTCTCGTTGGTCAAGTCTCAATATTGCGTTTCCTCATACAGAAAAGTTGTTAAAACTTAAACAAGTGTTCTCTAGCTAAGTTTCAGGAAGATACAAAGAAGTGGTTAAAACAAACGTCTTCTTTTGGCCATCTTTTAGGACAACATTTCCACATACAAAGAAGTTAAAACTTAAATAAGTCCCCCATTAGCCAAGTCTCAGGACAGAGTTTCCTCATACAAACAAAAGCTGTTAACACTCAAACAAGCTTCCTTTAGCCAAGTTTCAGACAAAATTTCCGCTTACAACAAAATTGTTAAAAGTCAAGGAAATCTTTTTTGGCCATATTTCAAAACAGAATCTTAACGGAATATATTTGGTAAAACCCAAGTTCTCGTTGGTCAAGTCTCAAAATAGAGTTTCCTCATACAGAAAAGCTGTTAAAACTTAAACAAGTATTCTCTATCTAAGTTTTAGGAAGATACAAAGAAGTAGTTAAAACAAACGTTTTTTCTGGCCATGTTTTAGGACAACATTTCCACATACAAAGGAGTTGTTAAAACTCAAATAAGTCCCCCATTGGCCAAGTCTCAGAACAGAGTTTCTTCATACAAAAAAAAGTTGCTAACACTCAAACAAGCTTCCTCTAAGTTTCAGGACAAAATTTCCTCTTACAACGAAATTGTTAAAAGTCAAGGAAATCTTTTTGGCCATATTTCAAAAGAGAACTTTACATGCAATATATTTGTTAAAGCTCAAAGAAGTTCTCGTTGGCCAAGTCTCAGGATAGAGTTCCCTCACACAGAAATGTTGTTAAAACTTAAGCAAGTGTTCTCTGGCTAAGTTTTAGGACAGAAGTTCCACATACAAAGAAGTGGTTAAAACAAACGCTTTTTTCTGGCCATGTTTTAGGACAACATTACCATATACAAAGAAGTTGTTAAAACTCATAATAAGTCCCCTATTGACCAAGTCTCAGAACAGAGTTTCCTCATACAAAAAAAGTTATTAGCACTCAAACAAGCTTCCTTTAGCTAAGTTTCAGGAGAAAATTTCCACTTACAACAAAGTTGTTAAAAGTCAAGGAAATCTTTTTGGCCATATTTCAAAAGAGAACCTTACATGCAATATATTTGTTAAAACTCAAAGAAGTTATCGTTGGCCAAGTCTCAGCATAGAGCTCCCTCACACAAAAAAGTTGTTAACACTCAAACAAGCTTTTTTTTAGTTAAATTTCAGGACAAAATTTCCGCATACAACAAAATTGTTAAAAGTCAAG
>NW_019211460.1:39389798-39399627 GCF_002443255.2 Varroa destructor | reverse complement strand
TATAGACTCACACAGCCAAACAAACAGGAACGGTTTGTGTGTGTCGTTGTGACTACCGCTGTGGAGAGGCTTGAACGAGAGCCAGTCGACCGGCAATCGACCATCGCCAACACCGCTAACACCGCCTATGACACGTACTCTGTTGAGATGTGTTTCTATATTTGACTGTATGATGTGTTTCTATATTTGTGTGCAGATTTAGAAATCCAAGTATGGAGAGTGTGCTGCTTATAAGCACATGTGATATGTGCTCACCTCTTCGTGTCTGTAAGTTCGTTGTAGCGTTAGTGCCTGTTTGTGTGTATCCATTCTTCCCTCGCCTCTTCGTCCGTGTGTGAGTGCTGAGTTTCTGCTGCGTGCACCGCTGTGTATGCTATCAGTATCTATATTATTTCCGCGGCGGATAACTAAGATAGAGCTAGCCTCCTGCTGCGGCTGTTGTTGCCGTCGCCTACTGCTGCCCCTGGGTCTTTCTACGCTGTTCTGTGCAGTGGTTGCGTGCCAGCGCCCCAGGCGTTGCTGCTGTTAGCAGTGCAGGTTTGCTCTTCGCCGTCTCTATCGTGTTCTTGCCTCCGGTCGTTGTCCTTCCGTCACTCCCTCGCTCAGTTTCGTTGCGGTGTCCTGTCCCCCGTTTTCTCTTCCCCAACTATCTGCTAGGGGTCATCCCTCCGCTGCCTGTAGCTGCAGCACGCCCAGCCGTGGACGGTCACTAGGGGACGCTAGTGGCCGTCAGGCGATCGGTCTGTCACCCAGCCCATCGGTCCTCTTCATACGGCAGCTCTGTTCTCGTCGGCAGGAAACGTCAGAACTTCTACCGGTAGCGGAGACAGCCGAACACCAAGGACAAGTCAGCGGGCACAGACCGCGACCACGATCAGCGATTGCAGGCAATAGGGAGAGCCAAAAAGATAGTATCAGTAGAAGGGGACACCAGCAACATCCGAACTAGCAAACGAGACCATAATATTGGTGTTAGGGTTCCTGAAGTCGGTCGTCGAATCGTAGCGAGCCCTGGGCTCGTTTGCTGCGGCATAAACCTACCTGCCAGGCTGTTTTCCGGCCCGTTGCTGCCGCTGCTTTTACTGCCACGACTACTTGCGGTGTAGCTTGCTGTCTGCCTACTGTTTTCCACTTCGTCGTCGCCATTGTTGTTGTTCGTTTGAACATGTTCGCTTCTTATCTTCTCTCGTTCGGCCCCGCCCTTCCGTCCCGCTCCTATTAAGCATCTTGCACCCCGCACTGCTGCGTGCCGTCCAACCGCGTCCAAGACGACACCCCACAAGGTTTAGCCCCCTTTTCCTTGTTCGTCTTTTCCTAGCCGGAGTCACTAGCCACTACTTTTCTTCTAACTCCTGCTGCTACTGCCACTGTCTCTGCATCTCCTGGAGCAGCTGCTGGCTTAAAAATACGATGATCGCTCCTTCTATCGCCACCGTATAGCCACTATTACCGGCAGCACACCGGCAGGCAAGGAACGCATGTCGGAGTACGCTGCTTCTATCAGCAGCCGCAGCAGTAGCAACAACAACAACGGGAACTGTGTCTGCAGCCGCGACCTAAAGAGCATTCTTAACGAAATAGAGGAGCGAGAAGAGGGGCGCAATTTCCAACAAGGGAGGCACAGGCGTTTTTAGGAGACTTTCGATTTAGTTTACTCCGTCTACTGAAGAATCAGATTATGGTAGACAATATCCATCCCACCGGCTTCCATTCCCAGTGCCCCGAACAATTCCTAGTGATAGCACCCAAGAGAGATAGCAGTGCAGCTGAAAGTAACCTTTGCAACCGTAGTAGAAGTCACGTTACCGGAAATCGTATTAGAAAATCTCGATAAAATCGTCAATTTGATAGAATGAATAATTTCTTGTACCCAGTGCTTGAACAAAGTTTGTTATTGTTTAAATTATTATCGAAGAATAACAGAGCATATTCAGCAAAAATTACAATTTGTGAAATTAGCTACGTAAAAGGTCAAATCCCTTAACAGACGCTTAAAAACAAACCAGTATATCACTTGATATGTCACTTTCAACGCTTCAACCGCCCTATGTAGCGCTAACAGTTAGGGAACAGGTTCTGTCCGAAAATCGTTTCCAAAGCAAGCGAACTCTGAAGCTTAGATTAAAGTCAAAGGTACTGTGCATTTAACGTACTGTATTTAGGCTAGTACAGCGTCTGTATCTGTTTAGATTTTTAGCCCTGAGATCAGTGAGAACAAATCTTTCAATACGTACTTCAGGTGTCTGTTAGAATCGCTTGAAAAGACGTGAATCGTACTAAAAACGTAATCGTATTAATAACGAGACGTAACCTGTAAGGATTAACTATTAAAATACAAACAGCTCTGCCGTCCAAGTCGCATTTGATTCTATAACACATAATTCTTAATTGCATTAAGAGAAAAATCGGAAAGTCTCTGATGACTGGCATATAAGCGTGTGCCTTTCAGGAAGCACACTTGTGCAGTCCGCCTTTGGGCATACGCGGTAGTATGTCAATGGAGAGTATCGAAAACGTTACTCGCTTTATTACTACACTTGAGACAATGATATGATTGATTATCAGTATGGGCAGGGAAAGCGGTTTACAACAAAATCAGATAGAGGTCTACAATTAAAGAAAAATAGGCTTATACCTTAAACAGCTACTGTTTCAGCCACTAACCTATTCTTTGACTTCATTTCTTCTGCAGATTTATTGCTTGCCGATGATAGAACCGCTCACGCTCTTCCCATTTTCCATCTCTCGTACAATCGTCATTACATTTGATTATCGTCATTACAAGACTGGTACATCGTAAATGTATTACCCCGATATTCGTTCGTTCTATCCCGCATCGATTACCAGCTAAATGAATTTCGATTTGACGTCATAGAACAGATGGCGGACCAAAACAATACTGATCGTAAACATATTAACGGATTTCGCGGGGACAACTACGCAGAGCGTACAGGATAACAAGTCCACGAGCGACAACAAGACGTGGATCGTCAAAGCCCACTGAGCTTCAGCGTTAAGAGCACACCGAATAGGCTCAAGATTTGTTGCGAAAACATCTTCCCGAAGAACCGTTCCATTGCGAAAACGAGTGAATATAACTTCAAGGCATCCTGAAAGCATTTTGTTTACTTGGAACAACATGATGCGTCATTATTTGGTTCCGTACAAACTCTTGCTATGGCGGACACGTGTCCACGCTGTTCCTTCACGCTGGTGCTTTTGTCAGCAATTTCTGATAGCAGCATGCGAGAATTACCGTCGATACAGGTACCGGCGACTGAGATCGGTTTCTTGCTGCGAAGTCAGGACGCAGTACGCGTAGCTGTGAGCTCTGATCTCTAAGCCGCTTTCACTACGATGCCTCACTACTATACAGGATTTGGTCCAGTGAGTAAGTGGCTTGCTATAGGACTGCTTGCTGCCAAGACGACACAGCCCATTAAGTGCACATGGACCATCACGATTTGATGACCCCAATGACAGTAAATATTCCTAGGGGTTGGAATAACCGGCTCAGGTGGCTCTATATTACTTGCTAGGCGGGCGCGCCCTTGAAGACTGTATAACCTGTAACCTAGATCCTATTACACTTGGAGATGATATGACCCATGGAAGTAATCGGTGAAGCAATGAAATCTGCCTATCTCCGCTAAGTCCTTAACGATGGTCCATACGATAGCCTACCAATACTGAGAGTTACATTGTATTTTTGAAAGCAAAAATGTAACTAATCCATAATGCGGTGCGTTAAGTGATCAGATAGCCACGTACCAATTGGCTTTTTGAGCGACCCCCATAGTACAACCGTTTTTTTTAATAAAATTAGTTTGGCACTTGACGAACCGTTCAAATAATAATAATAATTCGTATAATTAGTTGATTTAGAACTGCCGTTGTGTGACATCGCGCATGGTAAGATAAAGCATGTTTGGTAATACTTTGCTATTATTGTTAGTGCGCAGAATTAATGAGCTTTCAAGCAACGACTTCATTATGACTACCGTGCTCCGCGTGCTTGGCTGAATGATCGGGACAGGCTGAGCTATGCTGTACATACAATAAAGACTCATTTATGTGTATAATTGTCCATAAATAACTTTGTCTCGATCCTCTCTAACCTTAACCCTGCGCGTGATAAGGTTGCGATCTACGGGGTATGCTTTGAACACGTACGCAATTAAGTTGCTCGCGCTACACGTTCATCATGTGACACACGAAGAAGATGCTAGCGTGGCATATGCATGACCAAGAAGAAAACATTTTTAATGAACCCATTTGAATCCTACCCTAGCTGCTTTTCAGCTAATCATATTGTTAAGCCTTCTAATAATGTATCATCTATTATTATTATTGCCTATGATAACTCACTGAAAAATGGGCTGAAGCACACCATCTACCAACTTTCCCCAAATTCTCAACTAATCCTCTAATGACGTCCAGCAGTTTCTAAATACTGCGCAAACATTGATCTATCTGTGACACTGCATTTTTGATAATATCGCTGCGTCTTTGAACGATTACTCCATTAGGCTGCACGTGAAACATTGTCAGCAACGATGAAAATTCGCAGAAGCTAGCTTCCTACCTATTACATAAAGAAAAAATGAAAAGACCCATTCGTCCGCCAGCAGCTACGTTCTGTTTGTTAAACTACCACACAGTACTAAACGTTTCAATTGTGGCTTATTTCCCCATTAGTTCTCGTCGAAAATCACCTGTGTAAACTAGACGATTGCGCACCAAACATATCAAGGTCAGTTATATTGGTTTTAGTGAAACGGAGAATTAACGCCATAGAATATATTGCAATCACCTTTAGTGCTAGTATGTTGCACAGTATAGGCGTTTAATATATAGCAATTAACTATGACATATGTTTTAAGGGATTCGATACCAAGCTGATCTATACAGCGTCTATTCTATTCATAGTCTTGTTCTACAAATCTAAATAGAAATGAACGTGAAAAATAAATGTCAATGTGATATATTATCAAGACGTGTGCCTTACGCCGCACGCGGTGGTGGATATTCTTTTTTTCTAATTTGTCTTTAAAAGGATAAAGAAAATCGAATCAGTCTGTACAATGCCTCAGTTCCAGCGTTAACTACTACAACTGACCTTTAGAAGGGTTTCTTCTAAGCAGCTTAACGCGCCATTCCTCTAAGGAACTGAGCAAGATGCCGCGCGTAGATGTTCGTTCATGTAAAAAAAATTGTCAATTAATCGGCTTCCATGTAAAACTATTTTGTTACGAGCAGCGCTGTTGGGGGCCATCTGCCAGGTACGGCGTACTTTAACGACAATGACGTTTTTGACCCTATGCCGATGTTGATCCACGTCCATACATAGAAAGCTTAATCACAGCTTTAATCAATAAGGTGTCCCATCGTAAACTATTGTTCTAACAAATCTATGGCTAAATTTGGGCTGCCCGCACGTACGAATGAATACCGTCATAGAATATTATCGAAGTGCAACAAATAGCTATGAATATATATACGTGTGACACCCGTTCGTACCGCACGTCTTCGTTCTTCATAATGCTCGGGTGACTGTTGACATCCAGACACTCAGTTTTCTACAATGCACTATAAGTGTTGCTACCAAAAGTAATCCAATCCTATTATAACAGATACATGATGAGCGGAAGACCTTCATACTTGCCAGTCTAGTAACCTTTCGTGCGTCGCACGGACACAGTAACGGCTCAGTTTAGATTTGTTTCAATAACAATCGCCGTCTAAAGAGCAAGAGGGCAATAATGATGCAACCCCGAATGAATTCAAATAGTCCTCGAAGAAGAGAGAAAAGAAAAAGTCCTTGTTTTATTTCGTCACACCTGAAACATAGTTTGCGTCGTGGTGACGAGGCTTAGACCATCCTTGCACATTTCAGCTTATTGTGAAAGACCTTGAAACATAAGTCACTGGCGTGATTTTAAATCGTAATACTCTCAATGATAATTGCAGCTGTGCCATTGGGCGCTGCTTTGTGATTGAGAATAGTTGGGCTCTAGCTGTATTCGTGTGCGCTGCTTATTGGGAGAGGGTAACCCTTTCCACATAGGTCCAGCCGCCCGCGACAAAAAGACCGCGTGATTCCTCCTGGCTACTTCGACCGTTGTTGTGGATAGATCATTATCATCATCCGTTTAGCTGACATCCCGGCATTTCGCTTCGATTATTATCTGTCCCAGATAGACTTAATTTCGGGCGTCCAAGCGAACGCCTTCGAAAAGCGATACACGTGTCAACAAAACTCGCAGTTCGTCCTCCATAAATATCATTTTTAAGCGTAGTGCGCGTGCTTTTTATAAGTTTTGCTTATAAGGTTATACATTTGTGGCCTATCGAAAAGGTACCAGTGAGAAATATATTATTTTAACTGACTACCTTTAGGGCTGCGGATTTTTTTTTTCATTGTTGTAATTAACGTCCCTTTCGTTTCTGGCAGCTTAGGTCCTTTGGTATTTAACTCATCCTTTGATAATGGTAATAATAATAATAACCTGTCACTTTATTTAACGGAATGCCGAAGTTGATAAATAACAGTGGGAATTTCGAAAGGCTATCACGTTTGTATTGTGCTCGCAGATTTGTCGGGTCATACGTTCGTTGTTAACATAGTTTAGATATGCGTTACCTAATTGATTACCAGTTATCGCTATTGATCATATTTTCGCTTTTTTTGCTGAAGAACAGATTTCAATTAATAAGAGTATACCTCAGTGTGATAATTTCATAATTGGTATATAATCTAAATTATGGTCTTCGATTGAGTTAGAACCGAAATTAATTCAAAAGGCGTACAGGCTATTTCCAACAAGGACTCTGCGGTTAATTTTAATCTAGAATTACACCTTTGACCCTACATAGTACAACCTATTTGGCCATTAAGCGTCTGAACGGTTCCAAACAAACCATCAAAAGTCCATCGTCATAATATTTATTCGCTGATCACGTGTTGAAGGGTAATGCATGTGCCAGCGGTTTCTTTGATTACATCATATTTTTTAATAAAGCTTATTTTTAGCTAGATGCGGCTATAAATAAATAAAATATTCGCAAGACATTTACGAGTGAACAACCAATTTACAATTTCAGAAATTACTGTGTGGTACGAATTTCTGAGCAGACGATTGTACGAAACATTTTGTACTTGGAAAACGTTTATGAGACGGCAGCAATAATCAATTATGAACTCTACTGTGATACGCTGCATACTTTTTGTGGTTTAAAGTGAAGATACTGGATGAAAATAATTTTTGGTTTCAACGAAGTGGGGGTACGTCTCCACAAAGCGGAACACAAAGTAAACAATCATTTTGCTTGATTCATGTGCCAACTGATCCCGACGCGCGGCAGTGCATTTGAGTGGCCGGCCAGGTTTTGACGTTTGACTCCTTCTTGATCTTTTTCCTACGGACCTATGTAAAACACAAGGCCCTAAAAACAACTCCGACAACAGTCTGCAACCTGAAACACAATATCTGCTGTGAAATGATTTGTTGAATTAACACTGAGTTATGTGTCTTTGTGGAAAACTTATGTGGAAATTTTATAGATTAAACACTCTGGGCTGGCTGCTAACGTACGGATAAACACAACCACAAAAGCCTGCGTTTATTGTTCATTCCGGAGTTGCACTGGGATTATTTGACAGTTTTTACCGCGCCCTAACGTCCGCCACGGTCGTCTTAAAAATGTTTTTGAAACTTTTTATTCAAATTTCTATTCAGCTCATAACCAATTAAATTTTTCCAGATGAACCGTAAACTTCTTCTTCTCTCGAACTCGACAACATATGGGACATCATACCTCAGTTATGCTAAGGCTGGTATTATGATTTTATAATCAAACAATAGTTCTGAACAAACAACTTTACATAAAGATACATTAACTTTAAAGAGATCTTTTAATGATTCATCACTGACCACTTCATAGTTATTTACTTTTATTTTTCGGACCTTACATTCATGTCTTTGATCTAAAACTAACGATTTCAACTACCTAATGCAGGATATGATAAAGGCATTCTTAGGGAAGCATGAAGTATCAGAGATACTTTTTGTTCCATATGCCCGATGTGACTATGAGGATTATACAACAACGGTTCGGGAAGCGGTTGAGCCGATGGGATTCTCGGTTAAAGGTACATGCACATAGATAAATAACTTTTCTTTTTAACTTTGTAAATTGCCAACTTTTCGTTATTTTACATAATAGCGATGTATTTCAAGTTTCTGTCTCCGGTTTTTCTTTGTACTTCTATTTGAAACTAGGTGAGTATAATCGCATTTTTGGTATAAGTGTTCGGCATCTCGGGGCGAAGGAACGTCCACCGAAAAAGGCCACGCTGAGGGATTGAATGAAGAAGCCGTTTCTCACATTTTTTTGGGTGTAACAGCGTGAAAGTTGCTAGTCTTTACACTTCGAATTATTATTGTATGTAGGTAGAAGACTCTAAGCTGGACGGTTCGCTATTGAACTAGATGATCATAGCGAGCGAAAAGATCGGTAGCTCAATCGACGCGCTGATTGTAAACATGCTTCCCTGGCTATGATTCATGATGCTATACCAAGGTTACATTGGTCATTTTGAACTCAATAGTCAGTCAAGATGTCAAGATTTGCTCACATTTACTGCATGCATATGTTGCAGCAAACGTAAATAAAATAAATCTAAAAAAAAACTATTTGAACCATAATCAACGCTTCTGTGTAACCTTTCTCTAAAGTTCTGTTTTATTACATTTCTATAATGCGTAATTGACGTTCACCTGCGAATAGTTCCACAATCGAATTTTGATATGGATTTTGATATGGATTTGTTCCACAATGGAATTTGATATGGAAAGTTTACAATAAGAGGCTACGATATTATAGCAGTGATGAAAATCTTAATTTTTAATAAAGTATTATAGTTTTATATTAAAAAACGGATTGTTTTGGCTTTATTCAACGGATTACACATTGGGTAATTGTTACATCATTCTTGAATCGCAAGTTTTTGTTACAGACATTTTTCGTATATATATTTTTTAATTAATGATGTCTTTGTCTAATTTATTTTTTATGATGCCTAATCTATCGCTGAAGGTATTCATACGTTCCCTTCACCGGTCGAAGCTGTAAATAAGGCCCAGTGCATCTTTATCGGCGGAGGAAATACTTTCCTTCTTCTAAAAACCTTGTATGAGAATCAGTTAGTTGAACCTATCCGCAAACGAGTATTAGAAGGAAATCTTGTTTATATAGGATCAAGGTAAGCAGTACACTGCAAAATAATCACAGGACTTCCTGATTGTTTTATTGAATCGCATATTCTCCTTTATTTTTACTACCCTTGCAATTTATATGTCAACGGAAAAAAGTTGACAGTGGCTTGTGAATGATCAGCTTTGATAAGGATGTGTTATTTATTATAAATTGAGACTCAATGCTAGCATTACTACCGCCACTGATGCGTGGTTCAAACGACTTTACCCACATGGACCACCTACCCTTCCCGTAATAAATTTTAAACAATTCTATTAAAAGATATTTTAAGTACCTCAACACTATGAATATTATAGGGTCATTTGGAGAGCATCCTCATACCGCATCTACAAATATCAATCATAATTATAATCAGTATTCTTTCCAATCTTTTTAGCGCCGGTACAAATGTATCTACGCCGTCTATTAACACCACAAACGACATGCCAATCGTCTACCCACCAACCTTTGAAGCCTTGAATCTGGTATGTACTTCGATGGATACTATATCCCATAATTTATTGCGAGTAAAATTATATGTTATATATATATATATATATATATATATATA